>NC_133336.1:4108679-4209883 GCF_042186555.1 Aquarana catesbeiana
TCACATGCATGACACGTGACAGAACACGCCTTCCTATGGAGTCCACTCACATGCGTGACACGTGACAGAACACGCCTTCCTATGGAGTCCACTCACATACGTGACAGAACACGCCTTCCTATGGAGTCCACTCACATACATGACACGTGACAGAACACGCCTTCCTATAGAGTCCTCTCACATACATGACACGTGACAGAACACGCCTTCCTATAGAGTCCACTCACATACATGACACGTGACAGAACACGCCTTCCTATAGAGTCCACTCACATACATGACACGTGACAGAACACGCCTTCCTATGGAGTCCTCTCACATACATGACACGTGACAGAACACGCCTTCCTATAGAGTCCACTCACATACATGACACGTGACAGAACACGCCTTCCTATAGAGTCCACTCACATACGTGACAGAACACGCCTTCCTATAGAGTCCACTCACATACATGACACGTGACAGAACACGCCTTCCTATGGAGTCCTCTCACATGCATGACATGTGACAGAACACGCCTTCCTATGGAGTCCTCTCACATACGTGACAGAACACGCCTTCCTATGGAGTCCACTCACATACATGACACGTGACAGAACACGCCTTCCTATGGAGTCCACTCACATACATGACACGTGACAGAACACACCTTCCTATGGAGTCCTCTCACATACGTGACAGAACACGCCTTCCTATGGAGTCCACTCACATACGTGACACGTGACAGAACACGCCTTCCTATGGAGTCCACTCACATACATGACACGTGACAGAACACGCCTTCCTGTGGAGTCCACTCACATACATGACACGTGACAGAACACGCCTTCCTATGGAGTCCACTCACATACATGACACGTGACAGAACACGCCTTCCTATGGAGTCCACTCACATGCATGACACGTGACAGAACACGCCTTCCTATGGAGTCCACTCACATACGTGACACGTGACAGAACACGCCTTCCTATGGAGTCCACTCACATACATGACACGTGACAGAACACGCCTTCCTATAGAGTCCTCTCACATACATGACACGTGACAGAACACGCCTTCCTATAGAGTCCACTCACATACATGACACGTGACAGAACACGCCTTCCTATAGAGTCCACTCACATACATGACACGTGACAGAACACGCCTTCCTATGGAGTCCACTCACATGCATGACACGTGACAGAACACGCCTTCCTATGGAGTCCACTCACATACGTGACACGTGACAGAACACGCCTTCCTATGGAGTCCACTCACATACATGACACGTGACAGAACACGCCTTCCTATAGAGTCCTCTCACATACATGACACGTGACAGAACACGCCTTCCTATAGAGTCCACTCACATACATGACACGTGACAGAACACGCCTTCCTATAGAGTCCACTCACATACATGACACGTGACAGAACACGCCTTCCTATGGAGTCCTCTCACATACATGACACGTGACAGAACACGCCTTCCTATAGAGTCCACTCACATGCATGACATGTGACAGAACACGCCTTCCTATAGAGTCCACTCACATACATGACATGTGACAGAACACGCCTTGGGAAGAGACTTTGAAAAGCGTCCTGTGCGAGTTTCTCCTTTCATAGTGCAATGCAGCCCGGCACACCCTAAAGAATCTTCAGCATCAAATAAAGTGGAGATGAGCGATCGCTGTGTCACCATCGGGAACATTTACACCCCGCAGTGATATAGAAGACACACGCATGCTGAAAACAGAACGGTCACGTGTCATGGGGGGTCACCCAACGTCTATTCACCCCAAATATGAACCAACAATCTCCTCCATTGTACTAAACCACAAACCCGGTGCCAGGGGGTTCAGGCCGCTAACCCCCCCATCCGCCCCCCCCCCCCCCCAAAGAGCGATCTGTGGAGGGATTTAAACTAACAGCATCGCTCTCAGAGCTTGTTTACACAGGAGCTCTCTAAAGGGAGATTGCGATTCTGATTGCTCTTCAGGGGGCATTTGAACAGCGGTGAGGAGGCGCCACATCATCCAATCACCACCTGCTTTAATCCCTTCTACCCAACACAAGCGTGTGAACATGTCACAGGGGGGCCGCTGGGGGGGGGGGCCACAGGCAAGCCACGCCCACAGGCGGGGACCGCAGGCAAGCCACGCCCACAGGTGGCCAATAAGAAATAAAAATTGGAGTATTACTAAAGGCGGTTTTCAAAATGAGGCCCAAAATACTTTCCACCAACTCACCAAATAAGTCAGTGCTTCGCCAAGTCCAAGAAGTCTGACAATTAGCAAAATAAATGCTGAATAAAAAAAGTTTATTAGGACTTGGATGGAAAAAAAAAAAAAAAAAAAAAAAATCAGTTTCAAACATTCATACTTCCCCCACCTCTATATGTGAGATGGTGGGCGCCCCGCGGGGTGAGAATTGCCGGGGGATCGGGTCACATGTTTGGGGGGGGAGGGGATCCGGTCACACGTCTTCATATGCGGGCGCTACTCATGTATGCATTCGCTTTTGTGCGCGAGCTGGGGGGGCGGGGCGGGCCTCCTCTCCCGCCAAAGATAAAAGTGATCTTGCGGCAAAACCGCCTCTGAGAGTTTATATCTTGTAGCAGACCACCCGCTGAAGAAGAGGATACCGGGGGTTATGGCGGCTAGCTACTGACAAAACAATATTGCTCTTCAAAGTGCTTAAACCATCAGTAATTGGAGATTTTGACGAATTGGCGGTTGGACAAAAACCCCCGAATACAGTCCGGTACACGACATTATGAGTGGAGATTGTTACTCCGCACCGATCATAACCAAGAAAATGGCCGCCTCCGAGGCGGTGACAACTTTGTCCTCGTTAAATGCTGTGCTGTCAAAACACCTCAATCTTCCTGTACCGGTGTTTCGTCAGATTAGGCGACCCGTCAATGTGTAACGGAAGCGACATTCCGTCACCGCCATCTTGCTACACCCTGCACTCCTCCATAGTAAGGATACACTGAGAAGGGGGGAAAGCGGACATCTTGTTACACCCACCGGAGTTTTGCATTTTACACAGTAAAGTGAGTTTATATCGTGAAATAGAGAACTTAGAACTCCGACTGACTGGTTTGATGTTGAACTTTAAAAGCAGCGGCGAGCCTGCTGATCTCACAGGTTGGCTGATCTGACAGAAGTTTGCTGCTTTTAAGATTCAACATCTAACCAGTCAGTGTTCTAAGTAATGCATTTCACTATATAAACTCACTTTACTGTTAAAAATAAGTGAAAAATGCTAAACTCCGGTGGGTGTAACAAGATGTCCGCTTTCCCCCTTCTCAGTGTATCCTATGGAGGAGGGCTGGGTGTAGCAAGATGGCGGCGACGGAACGTCACTTCCGTTACACATTCTGACGGGTCGCCTAATCTGTCAAAACAGCTCAATCTCCCCGCACCGGACGGTATTCCGATGATCGTGTTTTGTCCAAACAGAAATTCATCACAATCTCCGATTACTGATGGTTTACAAAAAACCGGAAGTGACGTTTTTGGAGTTTGACAGACCACAGCGCCCCCGTGTGATCGGAGGACCAATCAGGACCGGCGTGCCCATCACTGGGCGGCTCCCCTCCCCCCGGAGTACCGATCCCCTCCCCCCGCTCACCCTTCAGTGTGCTCCTCTCTACCAGCACGGTGTGTATTTGCGGTTCGGAGAGGAATTTCCTCATCTCCTCCATGGCGCTCTTCTCCTCCAGCGCGGACTCCAGAGCGGCCGGCGCCTCCCCTCCATCCTCCAACAGGAGCGGCACCAACTTCCGGATATATTTCTGTAATACCGAGGGGTCCGCTACGTTCTGCACCGCCGACACCTCCACATTCCCGGCCTCCTCCGACACTCCGCCCGGGTCCGCCATCTCCGATCCGATCTCCGGGGGAGAGTGACAGGACAGGAGGGGCGGGGACTCTACATATGGGAGGAGGAGGGGCCGCACACACCGAGGGGAGGAGCCAACACCGACACACACCAATCAGGGGGAAGGGAAGGAGGGGCCGCACACACCGAGGGGAGGGGCCAACACCGTAACACACCAATCAGGGGGAAGGGGAGGAGGGAAGACCGGATGGACAAATGGGAAGAAGGAGGAGGAGGAGCCAGACATGTGACGGGACTGAGAAGGAGAAGTAGGCGGGGACAAGTAACTGGGGAGAAGGGGATTCTGGGATTGTAGTCCTCTCACTCTGCTCCAGCCAAGCTTAGCACAGGGAGTGGACTACGTGTCCCGGCATGCACCGCTCCTGCCGCAGTATTACACAGCGATATGGAGGAGGGAGGAGCCGCCGCCACCGCGCCGCTTATTGTCCCTGTGCCACGCCCCTGATGTCATCTATTGTCTCTATGTATGTCAGCCTATCCCGGCCCCTCCCACTGTGCCACACCCCCTTTTCCGTCTCTCTTCATATTATCACTGTGAAAGTAGCTGCTTCCTAGTCCCGCCCACTGCCACAGTGCCACACCCCCTTCTCCATCCACCATACTGTCAGGCTGGATTCACGCCCAGCGCCTCATAAACGCACCATTTTTTTTTTCTGTGCATTTTTGCACACACTTAAGTCCGCCGTACGCACATCAAGCACACCGAAGGAAGCAGGAGGAACTTTTTTTTTTTTTTTGGCGTTGAGCTTCATGTGTTCCGGCGAATTTGTCGCACATTTTAGGCCTCCAATCACAGGTAGCGCAGGGCGGACGCACGTTCGTCACACGTTATACACACAGCAAGCCGTTCAACATAACCACTTCCCATCCACACGGAATCTGACCTTTGTAAAATTATCATTTGTTTGCAAAAAAAATTACTCAAAACCCCCCAAAAAATTACACATATTTATTTTTAGCAAAGACCCTAGAGAATAAAATGGCGGTCATTGCAATTTTTTTATGTCACATGGTATTTGCGCAGGAATTTATTCAAACACAATTTTTTTGTGAAAAAATACACTTTAATGCATTTTAATGCAAAAAAAAAAAAAAAAACATCATAAAAACCAAACCTAATTTTTTGGTTAATATAAAAGATGATGTCACGCCGAGTAAATAGATACCAAACATGTCACACTTTAGAATTGTGCACACTTGTGGAATGGCGCAAAACTACGTTACTAAAATAAAATCTCCATAGGTGACACTTTAAAAATGTCTACAGGTTACTAGGGATGCACCGAATGGGTTTTTTGGTGCCAAAACCGATACCGAAAATAAATCTTCCTTGATCCCGAAAACCGAAACCATTACCGAAAGTGAATGTTTTTAAAAATATTTTTATACAGGAGATGATCAGAGACTGCAGACATAGTACAGGAGATGATCAGAGACTGCAGACATAATACAGGAGATGATCAGAGACTGCAGACATAGTACAGGAGATGATCAGAGACTGCAGACATAATACAGGAGATGATCAGAGACTGTAGACATAGTACAGGAGATGATCAGAGACTGCAGACATAATACAGGAGATGATCAGAGACTGCAGACATAATACAGGAGATGATCAGAGACTGCAGACATAATACAAGAGATGATCAGAGACTGCAGACATAATACAAGAGATGATCAGAGACTGCAGACATAGTACAGGAGATGATCAGAGACTGCAGACATAATACAGGAGATGATCAGAGACTGCAGACATAATACAGGAGATGATCAGAGACTGCAGACATAATACAGGAGATGGTCAGAGACTGCAGACATAATACAAGAGATGATCAGAGACTGCAGACATAGTACAGGAGATGATCAGAGACTGCAGACATAGTACAGGAGATGATCAGAGACTGTAGACATAGTACAGGAGATGATCAGAGACTGTAGACATAGTACAGGAGATGGTCAGAGACTGCAGACATAGTACAGGAGATGATCAGAGACTGCAGACATAATACAGGAGATGATCAGAGACTGCAGACATAATACAGGAGATGATCAGAGACTGCAGACATAATACAAGAGATGATCAGAGACTGCAGACATAGTACAGGAGATGATCAGAGACTGCAGACATAGCACAGGAGATGATCAGAGACTGCAGACATAGTACAGGAGATGATCAGAGACTGCAGACATAGCACAGGAGATGATCAGAGACTGCAGACATAGTACAGGAGATGATCAGAGACTGCAGACATAGCACAGGAGATGATCAGAGACTGCAGACATAGTACAGGAGATGATCAGAGACTGCAGACATAGCACAGGAGATGATCAGAGACTGCAGACATAGTACAGGAGATGATCAGAGACTGCAGACATAGCACAGGAGATGATCAGAGACTGCAGACATAGTACAGGAGATGATCAGAGACTGCAGACATAATACAGGAGATGATCAGAGACTGCAGTAGTGCAGCCTGTGTCCCCATTGCAGCCAGTGAAGGGAGAGGAGAGCCGCCGCCGCCTGTTTGATTACAGCACTGGGAACATCACAGCTTTCATTTCAGTAGCTGTGTGTTCCCCGCTGTGCGCCGTCACATACAGCCCCTCCCCCTTGTCCGGGCACTTTGATAGACAGATCACCCGTCCCATCCCGACTTTTGAAGCAACTTGATAAAGAAATCAAAATATATATAAAAAAAAATTAACAAAATGTATTGAAGTATTACTAAAAACTAGTTGGGTGCATAAATCACCACATAGAACAAATAAAAACAATGCAGTTGATCTGGTTGGGAATTGTTGGCCTCCTTTGTGTTTCCCCCGATGAGTTTCAGGATTTCAATATTAATCCCTTCATCAAGGGGAATTTCTTTTAGGAATGAGCATCGATGGAGAGAGAAGAAGCATTCACCAATCAACCGGATCCTGCACTTTTGTACTGACAATGTTTTTGTGTGTGTATATATATATATGTATATATGTAATATAGAGCGATAAGTGATACCTATGTATGTAAAAAAATAGGTGTCTCACCAGACCTGCAGAAACACCGCTCAGCGCCAGACACCCAGACAGACCCAGAGTGTAGATATAATATTTTAGATGTTTAAAGTTCTAGTGAACATTCAAAAGTGCATAAACGTAAATATACATCAATATGCAACCATAAATTATTCACAAACACATGAATGAGATTAAACTCCACTTTGTCTGTTATAAGCAGAGAAAAGATCCAATAAAAGCAGCTGTCTCAAACCAAGAAAATAACAATATTGAATCAGTGTTAAAAGTAATCCTAATAAGACTAATTTATCACACTAGACAGCGCTCGTGTTGAGCAATTGAAACATGTGGCCAACAACACATAAAAGGACATTCATATAACAAAAAAGTCCCTAAAAAGTCCCTTAAAAGAGAGTCCCTTATATAGGGTAGTGATGTAAAAAGTTCAGGGTGTAGCTTAAATAATTAGCAGGTGATCACGAAAATAGTCCTCCACATGCACCTTCCACCGATCACTCCGAAATCCACCCGGTGACAAACACTCTCCCCATAGGGGGTTAAACTCACCAGAAATGGGGAGTAATAAAGCCTTCAGAGTCAGCACTCTTTTAACAGCAGTTTGTTCCAATCATCACTATACATAGGGTCACAGATTTGCAGGGCTCATAATGAATTGCGACAAAGTACCCCATAATTAGTGGGTCCCACACTGTCCATAGATTTGTGAGATCCTCCTTCTCTCAAGAGAGAAGGATGATTGGAACAAACTGCTGTTAAAAGAGTGCTGACTCTGAAGGCTTTATTACTCCCCATTTCTGGTGAGTTTAACCCCCTATGGGGAGAGTGTTTGTCACCGGGTGGATTTCGGAGTGATCGGTGGAAGGTGCATGTGGAGGACTATTTTCGTGATCACCTGCTAATTATTTAAGCTACACCCTGAACTTTTTACATCACTACCCTATATAAGGGACTCTCTTTTAAGGGACTTTTTAGGGACTTTTTTGTTATATGAATGTCCTTTTATGTGTTGTTGGCCACATGTTTCAATTGCTCAACACGAGCGCTGTCTAGTGTGATAAATTAGTCTTATTAGGATTACTTCTAACACTGATTCAATATACCTATGTATGTGGGTCGGTGGTAGAAGAACCCACTTGGATACCTCGATGTTCGGATCTGTGGAAATCCCGGGAAAGTGTATCTGAGCTTGAATGAGTCAAAATTGCCGATCAGCTGATGGCGGTCCGGTGTCGGGGGAAACAGGACCAACACGGTATGCTGGAAAACCCAAAAGTTCGAAAATAAGGAAAAATATTTGCACACATGTCAAAACCTTCAATTTCATCAAATACACACCAATTATGGCAGAGAAAACTTTTTTATTTTTTTCTCTCTCTCTCTCTCTCTCATATATATATATATATATATATACCTACAGAGAGGACCTCCATGTCAGCTCCAAACATCTGTACAGGCCGACCACATCCATATCAATCTCCAAGAAAAGAGGAGTCATTTGCAAGCACTATATATACTAAATTCTCCTGCCGTTATGTTAAAAAGATGCGTTCAAAAGTTTGAACCTCCCAAGGTATCTCAATGCATCAGTTAACTCAGCATCCAGCACCCCCTAAACTCTGCACCCAGCACCCCCCTAAACTCTACACCCAGCACCCCCCTAAAAAACTCTGCACCCTGCACTAACTCAAACTCTGCACCCAGTACCCACCTAAACTCTGCACCCACCTAAACTCTGCACCCAGCACCCACCTAAACTCTGCACTCTGCACCCTCCTAAACTCTGCATCCAGCACCCACATAAACTCTGCACCCAGCATCCACCCAAACTCTGCACCCTGCATCCACCTAAACTCTGCACCCAGCACCCACCTAAACTCTGCACCCTGCACTAACTCAAACTCTGCACCCTCCTAAACTCTGCATCCAGCACCCACCTAAACTCTGCACCCAGCACCCCCCTAAACTCTGCACCCAGCACCCCCCTAAACTCTGCACCAAGCACTCCCCTAAACTCTACACCCAGCACCCCCCTAAACTCTACACCCAGCACCCCCCTAAACTCTACACCCAGCACCCCCCTAAACTCTGCACCCAGCACCCACCTAAACTCTGCACCCTGCACTAACTCAAACTCTGCACCCAGCACCCACCTAAACTCTGCACTCACCTAAACTCTGCACCCAGCACCCACCTAAACTCTGCACCCAGCACCCACCTAAACTCTGCACCCTGCACTAACTCAAACTCTGCACCCAGCACCCACCTAAACTCTGCACCCAGCACCCACCTAAACTCTGCACCCAGCACCCACCTAAACTCTGCACTCTGCACCCTCCTAAACTCTGCATCCAGCACCCACATAAACTCTGCACCCAGCATCCACCCAAACTCTGCACCCAGCATCCACCCAAACTCTGCACCCTGCATCCACCTAAACTCTGCACCCTGCACCCACCTAAACTCTGCACCCTGCACCCACCTAAACTCTGAACCCTGCACTAACTCAAACTCTGCACCCTCCTAAACTCTGCACCCAGCACCCACCTAAACTCTGCACCCAGCACCCCCCTAAACTCTGCACCCAGCACCCCCCTAAACTCTGCACCCAGCACCCCCCTAAACTCTACACCCAGCACCCACCTAAACTCTGCACCCAGCACCCACCTAAACTCTGCACTAACTCAAACTCTGCACCCAGCACCCACCTAAACTCTGCACTCACCTAAACTCTGCACCCAGCACCCACCTAAACTCTGCACCCAGCACCCACCTAAACTCTGCACTAACTCAAACTCTGCACCCAGCACCCACCTAAACTCTGCACTCACCTAAACTCTGCACCCAGCACCCACCTAAACTCTGCACTCTGCACCCACCTAAACTCTGCACCCTCCTAAACTCTGCATCCAGCACCCACATAAACTCTGCACCCAGCATCCACCCAAACTCGGCACCCTGCATCCACCTAAAGTCTGCACCCTGCACCCACCTAAACTCTGCACCCTGCACCCACCTAAACTCTGCACCCAACACCCACCTAAACTCTGCACCCAACACCCACCTAAACTCTGCACCCAGCACCCACCTAAACTCTGCACCCTGCACTAATTCAAACTCTGCACCCTCCTAAACTCTGCATCCAGCACCCACATAAACTCTGCACTCTGCACCCAGCATCCACCCAAACTCTGCACCCAGCATCCACCCAAACTCTGCACCCTGCATCCACCTAAACTCTGCACCCTGCACCCACCTAAACTTTGCACCCTGCACCCACCTAAGCTCTGCACCCAGCACCCACCTAAACTCTGCACCCTGCACTAACTCAGACTCTGCACCCTCCTAAACTCTGCACCCAGCACCCACCTAAACTGTGCACCCAGCACCCCCCTAAACTCTGCACCCAGCACCCCCCAAAACTCTGCACTCTGCACCCACCTAAACTCTGCACCCAGCACCCCCCTAAACTCTACACCCAGCACCCCCCTAAACTCTACACCCAGCACCCACCTAAACTCTGCACCCAGCACCCACCTAAACTCTGCACCCAGCACCCCCCTAAACTCTGCACCCAGCACCCCCCAAAACTCTGCACTCTGCACCCACCTAAACTCTGCACCCAGCACCCCCCTAAACTCTACACCCAGCACCCCCCTAAACTCTGCACCCTGCACCCACCTAAACTCTGCACCCTGCACCCACCTAAACTCTGCACCCAGCATCCACCTAAACTCTGCACCCTCCTAAATTCTGCATCCAGCACCCACCTAAACTCTACACCATGCACCCACATAAGCTCTGCACCCACCACCCACCTAAACTCTGCACCCTGCCCCGACCTAAACTCTGCACCCAGAACCCACCTAAACTCTGCACCCTGCACCCACCTGAACTCTGCACCCTGCACCCACCTGAACTCTGCACCCACCTAAACTCTGCACCCTGCACCCACCTAAACTCTGCACCCTGCACGCACCTAAACTCTGCACCCACCTAAACTCTGCACTCACCTAAACGCTGCACTCACCTAAACTCTGCACCCAGCACCCACCTAAACTCTACACCCTGCACCCACCTAAACTCTGCACTCTGCACCCTGCACCCACCTAAACTCTGCACCCTCCTAAACTCTGCACCAAGCATCCACCTAAACTCTGCACCCAGCATCCACCTAAACTCTGCATCCAGCACCCACCTAAACTCTACACCAAGCACCCACATAAACTCTGCCCTCACCTAAACTCTGCACCCACCTAAACTCTGCACCCTGCACCCACCTAAACTCTGCACCCACCTAAACTCTGCACTCTGCACCCTGCACCCACCTAAACTCTGCACCCAGCACCCACCTAAACTCTGCACCCTGCACCCACCTAAACTCTGCACCCAGCACCCACCTAAACTCTGCACCCAGCACCCACCTAAACTCTGCACCCAGCACCCACCTAAACTCTGCACCCTGCACCCACATGAACTCTGCACCCAGCACCCACCTAAACTCTACACCCTGCACCCACCTAAACTCTACACCCTGCACCTACCTAAACTCTGCATCCAGCACCCACCTAAACTCTACACCCTGCACCCACCTAAACTCTGCACTCACCTAAACTCTGCAGCCACCTAAACTCTGCACCCAGCACCCACCTAAACTCTATGCCCTGCACCCACCTAAACTCTACAACCTGCACCCACATAAACTCTGCACCCAGCACCCACCTAAACTCTGCACCCAGCACCCGCCTAAACTCTGCACCAAGCACCCACGTAAACTCTGCACCCTGCACCCAGCTAAACTCTGCACCCACCTAAACTCTGCACCCAGCACCCACATGAACTCTGCACCCAGCACCCACCTAAACTCTACACCCTGCACCCACCTAAACTTTGCACCCACCTAAACTCTGCACCCACCTAAACTCTGCAGCCACCTAAACTCTGCACCCAGCACCCACCTAAACTCTATGCCCTTCACCCACCTAAACTCTACAACCTGCACCCACATAAACTCTGCACCCAGCACCCACCTAAACTCTGCACCCAGCACCCACCTAAACTCTATGCCCTTCACCCACCTAAACTCTACAACCTGCACCCACATAAACTCTGCACCCAGCACCCACCTAAACTCTGCACCCAGCACCCACCTAAACTCTGCACCAAGCACCCACCTAAACTTTGCACCCAGCACCCACCTAAACTCTGCACCCACCTAAACTCTGCACCCAGCACCCACCTAAACTCTGCACCCTGCACCCAGCTAAACTCTGGTGGTGTAATGGTGTGGGGGATGGGCATACTTTGGGCCCCTTAGTACCAATTGATCATGGTTTAATCACTTACAGCCTACCTGAGTATTGTTGCTGACCATGTCCATCCCTTTATGACTACAGTGTCCCCATCTTCTGATGGCTCCTTCCAGCAGGATAGTACTCCAATGGCCTCCACACTCACCACATCTCATCCAATAGAGCACCTTTGGGATGTGGTGGAACAGGAGATTGGCATCATGGATGTGCAGCCGACAAATCTGCAGCAACTGTGTGATGTTATCAGGTCACTATGGAGCAAAATCTCTGAGGAACGTTTCCAACACCTTGTTGTATCTATGACACCAAGAATGAAGGCCAAAGGGGGTCCAACCCGCTACTAGCAAGGGGGACCTAATAAAGGGGGTCCAACCTGCTACTAGTAAGGGGGACCTAATAAAGGGGGTCCAACCCGCTACTAGCAAGGGGGACCTAATAAAGGGGGTCCAACCTGCTACTAGTAAGGGGGACCTAATAAAGGGGGTCCAACCCGCTACTAGCAAGGGGCACCTAATAAAGGGGGTCCAACCCGCTACTAGTAAGGGGGACCTAATAAAGGGGGTCCAACCCGCTACTAGCAAGGGGGACCTAATAAAGGGGGTCCAACCTGCTACTAGTAAAGGGGACCTCATAAAGGGGGTCCAACCCGCTTTTAGCAAGGGGGACCTCATAAAGGGGGTCCAGCCGGCTACTAGCAAGGAGAACCCAATAAGGGGGTAACCCGCTACTAACAAGGTGCACCTAATAAAGAGGGTCCAACCCGCTCCTAGTAAGGGGGACCTAATAAAGGGGGTCCAACCCGCTACTAACAAGGTGCACCTAATAAAGGGGGACCTAATAATGGGGGTACAACCTGCTACTAGCAAGGAGGACCTAATAAAGGGGGTCCAACCCGCTACTAGCAAGGGGACCTAATAAAGGGGGTCCAACCTGCACCTAGCAAAGTGCACCTAATAAAGGGGGTCCAACCCACTACTAGTAAGGGGGACCTAATAAAGGGGGTCCAACCCACTACTAGGAAGGGGGACCTAATAAAGGGGGTCCAACCCGCTACTAGCAAGGGGGACCTAATAAAGGGGGTCCAACCCGCTACTAGCAAGGGGGACCTAATAAAGGGGATTCAACCCGCTACTAGTAAAGGGGACCTCATAAAGGGGGTCCAACCCGCTTTTAACAAGGGGGACCTAATAAAGGGGGTCCAACTGGCTACTAGCAAGGAGAACCCAATAAGGGGGTAACCCGCTACTAACAAGGTGCACCTAAAAAAGAGGGTCCAACCCACTACTAGTAAGGGGGACCTAATAAAGGGGGTCCAACCCGCTACTTGCAAGGTGCACCTAATAAAGGGGGTCCAACCCGCTACTAGTAAGGGGGACCTCATAAAGGGGGTCCTAATAAAGAGGGTCCAACCCACTACTAGGAAGGGGGACCTAATAAAGAGGGTCCAACCCGCTACTAGCAAGGTGCACCTAATAAAGGAGGTCCAACCCGCTACTAGTAAGGGGGACCTCATAAAGGGGGTCCAATCCGCTTTTAGCAAGGGGGACCTAATAAAGGGGGTCCAACCCGCTACTAGCAAGGGGGACCTAATAAAGGGGGTCCAACCCACTACTAGCAAGGTGCACTTAATAAAGGGGGTCCAACCAGCTACTAGTAAGAGGGACCTCATAAAGGGGATCAAACCCGCTACTAACAAGGGGGACCTAATAAAGTGGTCGGTGAGTGTATAGTGTACAATTGTTTGCCTTTTTATTGGTATAGAATATTGCATTGTTGTAAATCTGAAAATGTAAAAAAAAAAAAAAAAAAAAAAAAAGACAACTGGCTGTGTTTAGAATGGGGTGCAGACACGTGCCATGCATCCAGGGACAAACATGGGTATGAAAATAAAATCACACAGGTAGGGGGCGCTGCACCACAGCCATCTGATCAGGAAGATGAAGGAGGGGGCCCTCATCACAGGCAGCAAATAAAACAGTGTGGGAGGATTGCAGAATGTCTGGGGGGTGGTGGTGGGGGGGATGGTCTGGGTGGTGGGGTGGTCTGGGGGGGTGGGGGTGGGGTTTGTGCTCAGTCTGCACTCACAGCTGAACGCCTTTTCTTTTGAGCTTTTGCACATCATCCCTATTCTGTGTCTGCCCAGCTCCTCCGCCCCGCCCCTCACACTTTATTTTAGCTGATGTTGGAGAAGTGAAGGGGAATACTATAGAGCGGGGGTCAGCACTCCAGTTGTGGCGCTCAGCATGAGCGCCAATGAGAGAAAGCTCTGTGTTTTCTAATTGAACGCAAAACATTCTGTGAGTGGGAAAGGGGGAGAGCATGACATCACCACCCCTCACCGCCCCCATCCAATCACAGAATGCTTTGCGTTCATTCAGAAAATGCAAAGCTTTGTCTGAATGGTGCCTGTTCTGAGTAGCGGACGTCCCGGGGTTCAGAATGCAGCAGGACAGTCGCTCAGTGTGGAACCTGGAAAGTAGGGAAAGTAGTAGTAGTAGTGCTGGTAGTAGTAGTAGTAGTAGTAGCTGCAGTGTCTACTTCAATGATATCCAGCTGGATTGGCCAGCTGAATCAATGCAACTACTGTATGTACAACATGCTGATGCCTGAAAATTATCAGCTGAACCCCCCCCCCCCCCCCCACAACCCCTATAGAACAAAATATTTGCAGTAATAATCCTAAAAGAAAAAAAATGTAAAAAATAAAATAAATTTATTAGACCCCAATTGGGAACCCCTCCTGTCCCTGCGGGCACACACCACTGGCTCACCTCCCTCCAATTACCTTCCTTCGCAAAACAAGTCTTCCTATCATCCCAAATATACCGTCCAATTACTGAGTTTGAAAGGCTGTACTCTCTGCAGGACTTCCCCAGACATCTACTCTCCTCCCTCTACGGTTTGATTCAAGCCCTAAAGCAGGGATATGCCATTAGTGGACCTCCAGCTGTTGCAGAACTACAAGTCCCATGAGGCATAGCAAGACTCTGGCAGCCACAAGCATGACACCCAGAGGCAGAGGCATGCTGGGACTTGTAGTTTTGCAACAGCTGGAGGTCCACTAATTGCATATCCCTGCCCTAAAGCCTCGTACACACGATCGGATTTTCCGCAGACAAAGCCTCGGACTTTTGTCCGAAGGGCGTTGGCCCAAAACTTGTCTTGCATACAAATGGCACACAATTGTTGGGCAACAAACACGAACGTAGTGATGCATTAGATGTACTAAGGGCCGATAAAGAGGAAGTCCAATTGTCAGGTGCCAAACCCCCCCCCCCTTTGGGCTCCTTCTGCTAATTTCGTGTTAGAAGTTTGGCGAGTGTTGATTCGCACTTTTCAGTTCTCACGGCCGTTCGCCAACCAGACATGTTGCGGAATCGGAGGAGATAACGTGTTATTTATTATTGGCCTTGGAGTTATTGCTTTGTCCCAAGTCCAGTCCAGTCCAGGAGGAGGAGGAGGATTTCTTGGACCAAAAATTGGTTGCTTTATTAATGGTGACCAATGATGTCATATATAAACAAAAAAGTCAGTGCTACTACCCATACATCACATAGAAAGCAGAGATCCCGGGGGCTCGATCCACAGTCGCTGGCTGAGTAGGGAAATGAGGAAGAGATGATCCGCGCTCTGGTGATTGCTCTTAAAAAGTGTAATATATATTGACAAGCAACAGTGACAAAAAACGCAAATTCTGTCATATGCCTTTGCTGCGGGAGCTCCAGGAGAATAATCCGGATGATTTTTGGAATTATCTCCGGATGACGGACCCCTGCTTTCACCAACTCTTGGTATTGCTGACCCCCTATATTAAGAAGCAGGACACATGCGTGAGGCTTTTATTTTATTTTTTTGTTTGATTAATAATCCTTTGATTTGTTATATTTTCTATATTTTTGGATGCATAGAATGCACTTTTTGGTTAAGTTCTATTGGCAGACAGCATGTCTAATTCTGTTTTCTTTTTTTAATGCACAATAAAAAAAATTGTGGAGAATAATACTTGGCTTTGTGTTTTACTTCCAATGACAGTTTGGGAGTCGGCAGTTACATTTAAAAAAATACAATGTAACATTGACAAGGGACACCAACATAGTCTTGAATCTTAAAAACTACGGGATAATAATGGTGTTGTGGTAAGTTGCCCAAAAAAAAAAAAAAATTATTATTCTTGATATCACTAGAAAATAAAAGCCTTTTAAAATATGTTTGGTAGAACTCCATCAGTATCACCAGCAAAGCAGCTTTATTATTATCCCATTATAGAAGAAGAGAATTGTGCGCTGCATTTCCAGATTTCATAATTTGCCGCGTCACAAATGTTAATTCACCATTACGATCGCGAGTTTACAAGACCGACCGCTTCCGGCTCGTCCTTGCTTCCGAGCATGCGCGTTTGTACTTTGGACTTTTGTGTGACGGACTTGTGTACACACGATTGGGAAATCCGACAACAGACATTTGTCCATGAAAAACGTATAAACCTGCCGTCCAACATTTGTCCGCGGAAAGTTGGCCAACAATTGTCTGATGGAGCGTACACACGGTCGGATTTTCTGCCAACAGCCTGTCATCACACAATTCCCTTCGGAAAATCCGATCGTGTGTACGCACTTTTTACACAGAACGACTTACCCACGTACACTAGGATGTGGTCCGCAGATTTGGGAAGGGACATGGAGAGCGGATTGGCAGACTTCTTTTCACTTTACACACGAGTCAAACATTTCCTGCTACTCACAAGAATGGAATTTTAAGATTTGATCCCGATGGTACCGGGACCCAGCCACGTTATACAGAATCTTCCCATCCACCTCGCCTCCTGCTGGCGTTGGTGGTTCAGCTTCTGGTGGGAACGTGAGAGGATCCGTCCCTTGTGGAATATGGTAACTTAAGTATATAATAATGTATATAATGAACCCGACGCCATCGCCAGTGATTACTCTTCTCTCTATCCTCCCCGGCTCTATGGCTTCACAAAAAAGAAACCTTCTCCGTTTTTTTTTCTTTCTTTCCGCAGCATGTTAACTCCTCCCACTATATTGGAAAACTACCACGACTACCTCTGTCATTGTAGGTTTCCACAACGAACGATATTATGAGAATGGAGGAAATGCTAGCACTAGATGTTGATAAATAGAAGGCTTTACGGTTTATTTGGCTCCGCTTCTCATCCTCCGATACCTTTACTATTATACTCTCAACCCTTAGAGGACCCTCCCCCCACCTCAGCCTTGACGCAGGGCTTCTAGAGACGATTTTTCACTTTGGCTCCATTGTTACTTTTCATTCTACATGACTCTCCAGAAGATCCCTTCCTCTTTCTTTTCTTTTTCTTGTCTTCTACTTTTTCTTTCTTTCCTCCCCCTTTTAATATAATGTTGTTTTGTTTTCCTCATATTTCATTTCTTATGTAATATGGAACAACTTTTTCCCCTACACCAGTGGTTCTCAACCTGGGGGGTCGGGAACCCCTCGGGGCTCAAATGATGATTTGCCAGGGGTCACCAAATCCTGGGCTGTCCCTGGAGCCTGCGGCCGCCCACTCAGCTTCTTTGCAGCCGCCCATTCAGTTTACGGCATGGCTGGGGGGCAGAGACTAGAGGTCAGCTGACTGGTGAGGAATGTGAAGTGGGAGGGGCTGAAGGAGACCCCATCTACTGATTTCGGCATAGGTGTCACTGCTACGAGACACCACAAAATCAGAGACACAGTTCATTGACTCGAGGTCAGCTATAGGCGATGGCCACTGGGCTGCCTCGCCGTCCCTTTCTTCACTAATTAATGTCGTACTTCGGTTATTAAATAAAAAGGAAGAAAATCTGCACTAAACCTTAAATATGTGCATTAAAAAAAAAAAAATGCAACAATGAGGAGGGGGAGGTGCAGCATCAAACAAAACCAGAGTATCCAGAAATGTGTAAAAAGGCGCAACCAAAAATATATGCTATGTATAGTAATAAAACAATGTATTATCAACAAATAAAAGTGGAATTAGACACTTTAGGTCTCATGCACACAAGACTCTGTTAAACGCGCGTTCAGAGGCAGTTGGACACTTTTTTCAATTGCCCCTGAACTCATCCAATGTTATCCTATGTGTCCATGTACACAGTCTCATTTTTAGGCAGTTGTGTTTAACCTCGTTTTTCCAGAAGCAAAAAAATGGGTTCAGACGCCAAATGCGGCTAAACGCCGGTACCCGCGTTTGCGTTTATAAGTATTTTTAAAAGGAACCCTATATTTTGGACCAGAAAACACAGAAATATGACGGTAAACTGCAGCAGAGAATGACATTTTGCGACCCGAATTTGGGGCCCCATATCTCGGGGCCACTTGGTGCTAGAAACCCCAGCAATGCTAGGAACCCCAAATTTGGATATGTTGTAGTGCCAGTTCCACTGTGTGTGCATACCAAATTTGGGGTTCCTAGCACCAAGTGGCCCTGAGATACAGGGCCCCAAAGTTGGGTCACAAAATGTCATTCTCTGCTCTGCAGACGCTTCTAGATGCAAACGCCGTAAAACGCCTCTTAACGCGGCATGCAAATGTGGCAAAACAGGCGTTTCTAAACACCGGTTTCAGCTTTTAAAAACAGGTGTTCAGCAGAGTTTGCAACGGCGTCTCGTGTGCATGAAGCCAGGGGCGGATCCAGGGGGGGGGGGGGGGCAACGGGGCAATTGCCCCCTCCGAGAAATGCGGGTTACTGTGAGAGCAGGGTGTGAGAGAGAGCTCGCCGGCGGGCCGTGAGTGCAAGAGCCGCCGGGCGGCTCCGTGCGTGCAAGAGCCGCCGGGCGGCTCCGTGAGTGAAGGAGGAGCCGGGCGGCTCCGTGAGTGAAGGAGGACCCGGGCGGCTCTGTGACTGAGAGAGCCGCTGAGCGGCTCCGTGAGTGAAGGAGGAGCCGGGCGGCTCCGTGAGTGAAGGAGGAGCCGGGCGGCTCCGTGAGTGAAGGAGGAACCGGGCGGCTCCGTGACTGAGAGAGCCGCTGAGCGGCTCCGTGAGTGAAGGAGGAGCCGGGCGGCTCCGTGAGTGAAGGAGGAGCCGGGCGGCTCCGTGAGTGAAGGAGGAGCCGGGCGGCTCCGTGAGTGAAGGAGGAGCCGGGCGGCTCTGTGACTGAGAGAGCCGCTGAGCGGCTCCGTGAGTGAAGCAGGAGCCGGGCGGCTCCGTGACAGAGAGCCGCTGGGCGGCTCCGTGAGTGAGGGAGCCGCCGGGCGGCTCCATAGGTAAGAGAGAGCCGCCGCTGACTGACATGTGCCGCTCAATGTGTTTGTGGGCGGGCTGCTGCTTGCTGGCCAATCAGGGAGCCGGCGGGCGGGGGAGCAGAGAGATGACATCATCTCTCACCGCCCGGCGCCCGCCCTGCATCCCTGCAGTTCAACTTCCCCTCCTCCATGCAGGCAGCTGCGGCAGCAGAGAGATTACATCATCTCTCTGCTGCCTGTCTCTGGGACACAAGAGACCACCTTAGCAAGTGGCAAGTGACAATCCGCAACATGTGACAGGCGACGTGGCAAGTGACAATCTTCATCTGGTGACAGGCGACGTGGCTGGTGACAGGTGACGTGGCAAGTGACAATCCGCAACGTGGCAGGCGACGTGGCAAGTGACAATCTGCATCTGGTGACAGGCGACGTGGCAAGTGACAATCCGCAACATGTGGCAGGCGACGTGGCAAGTGACAATCCGCAACGTGGCAAGTGACAATCCGCAACGTGGCAAGTGACAATCTGCATCTGGTGACAGGCGACGTGGCAAGTGACACACTCGGGGCTCCCACTGATTCTGCATTATGGTGAGTTAAACTATTTAATTTTTTATAACAATGTAATAATAGTAATAATCCGCTTCAATCATCCTGACACCATAACAACCATGGTGCCGTGATGATTGAAGCACCAACACCAGCCATTTCCCCGATAGATGTACCCCAAAAAATATATTTTCTGGCAGTGCCCCTCCCGAGACTAGACTCTGGATCCGCCCCTGCATGAAGCCTCAGTGAAAAAAATGAATATTGGGCAGTGAAAAGACTCCTATATTTGATAGTCTAAGGACTGCTCTAATGATAGTGTCTAAAACAAGAAAGTGAACAAATGTTGCCAACAATGTAACTGTATTTTTAAAACCTTTAGCAGCAATATCTGAAAATAAGCATTCCCATGTAGTATAGTCCACAAACTGCTGTAAATGTTATATCCAAAACTTCATGAGACATCAGAAAAAACATTTTAGAGGATGATATTCTGTTCATCAATAATCAAAAGCAAACAGCGCCGCTTATCAGATCAGGTGGATCTCAGGTTATAGAGATCATATCGGCACACACAAGAGGAATTAAATCCTCAGCAGATGAAACGATCGGCAATTTAACATTTACAGCAGTTTGTGGACTATACTACATGGGAATGCTTCTTTTCAGATATTGATACTTAATGTTTTAAAAACACAGTTACATTGCTATATTGTTGGCAACATTTGTTCACTTTCTTGTTTTGGACACCATCATTAGAGCAGTCCTTGGACTATCAAATATAGGAGTCTTTTCACTGCCCGATATTAATATTTTTCACTAAATGCTTAGGTAATTGGAGTGCTGCTCTTAAAGATAAGAAATATGAAAAAGAAAATAAATATGAAAAAGAAAATATGAAAGAAAAAAAAATGAAAAAGAAGAAAAGAAATATGGAAAAAAAAGAAAAGAAATATGAAAAAGAAAAGAAATATGAAAAAGAAAAGAAATATGAAAAACTAAAAGAAAATAATAAAAGCTAAAAGAAAGGAAAAAAAT
This sequence comes from Aquarana catesbeiana, assembly GCF_042186555.1. NCBI lineage: Eukaryota > Metazoa > Chordata > Amphibia > Anura > Ranidae > Aquarana > Aquarana catesbeiana. Next base: position 4,129,700 of record NC_133336.1, read on the forward strand.
GCATGTCCTCCAACATTGGTGGTCCATATAGAAGTGACCCCTTACACTGATCTGCTATCTTCACTGTCCACCAATCTGCTTATCGATCGCAGAGCCCTTAGAAACCTCAGGGGGAAACCCCAATTCAGAAAGGCTGAACTCCACAAGTAAACTTGGCACCTGAAAGCAGAGCGTGGAACCCAAAAACACAGCATCCATACCCCCAATACCATTGTACACCATCTAGTCCCATCAATCAGGGGATGCTATGGAGAGGTAAAATCAACAGCAAGGAGTTTATTCCAAAATTACAGGGTTGTAAATTCTGTGTGGCAGTCACTCAGATGAGAACGTTTCCTGCGGCCCGTGTCTGGCCTTGTTGCTCTAACAATGCTGCAAGATGACTTGCAAAAAGGAAAAAAAAAATAAAAAAATAAAAATAAAAAGGATATATAGATATAGGAGGGTACATAAGAAAAAGCAGCAAGTAAATTTGCGGGAAAAGACAACTTTTGAAAGAATGATAAATATACATAAATTTCCCAGTCTTCATCAAACAAAAAAAAAAAATAAAAAAAACTTCCCATCTTCACAAAACTGGATGTGTTAGAACCCGGGAAGTAGTGTTTCCCCACTCGAGGTCTTCCGGGGACTCGTTGGCCATTGTAGTGGGACCTTGTCGGATCAATTGCCTATAATGTTTATAGTTTGCATGCAAATAGCTGGAGCCGGCGGAGTCTTCAGCGTCCTTATGAGCTCACCAAGACGTAAATCATGCTGAAAGGAGGAAAAAAAAAGAAAATGTAGTTTTAAAATGATTACATAGTTACATAGTAGGTGAGGTTAAAAAAAGAGACAAGTCCATCAAGTCCAACCTATAATGGCCAGGAATAAAAGCAGAACTCCAACTTTGTAAACATGATTAAAGGAATTGTAAAGTCAGAAGCTTTTTTATCCCAAGGCATTCTATGCATTAAGACCCCTTTGACACTGAAGGTGCTTTTCAGGTGTTTTAGCACTAAAAATAGCGCCTGAAAAGCACCTCTCAAGCCCCCCCCCCAGTGTGAGAGCCCCCGAGTGCTTTCATTCACACTGGGGGCGGTGCGCTTGCAGGACAGAAAAAAAAAAAGTCGTGCAAGCAGCATCTTTGGGGTGGCGCGGGAGCCACTGAAATCAATTGGCAGCGCTGCGCGAGCGCTGCTTTTAACCCTTGTTAATTCCTTCTTTGGGGTTTAAAGTGCCCCGCTCAACACCGCTAAAACGGCCTGCGTCCCGTGTGAAATGGCTCTTAGGATAAAAAGCCTTTTGTGTGCAGCAGCCTCCCCAGCACCCCCTAATACTTACCTGAGCCCCATGTCTCTCCAGCGATGTCCACGAGTCCCTCAGCCGTCTGAGACTCTCCCTGTCGATTGGCTGAGACACAGCAGCTGAGCCATTGGCTCCCAAACCTATCAAAGTGAGTTAGCCAATCAGGAGAGAGAAGGGTGGGGCCGAATGGCAGCTCTGTGTCTGAATGGCCACACGGAGCTGCAGCTCGGCTTGGGTGCCCCCATAGGAAGCTGCTGGCTATGGGGGGCACTTGACAGGGGGGGAGGGGCCAGGAGCAATGAAAAGGGACCTGAGAAGAGGAGGATCTGGGCTGTTCTGTGCAAAACCATTACAGAGGAGGCAAGTATGACATGTTTGTTATTTTTAAATAAAACTTTACAATCACTTCCTCAGTGCTTCCCCTCCCACAGAACGGCCCCTGGCAGCCTAGAAACCATACAAGACCCAAAAAATCAGGAGGCATCGAGATTCAGGAAATGACATCAGCAGCAAAGTGGTGATTGAACGGAAAGCAATTATGTCAAAAGTTACTTTATGAGGATAGAAGAAAAAATTTTCAAGATCACTGCTGCGGGTGTGTTGGCAGCTGACTACGTACTCGGGGGAGGAGAGGAAATGGAGTTGAGCTTTATAAAACTAGCAAAATAAATTTGCTTACACATTTATGATAACGAAAAAAAAAAAAAAAAAGACGATTTATGGCAAGCAGCGCTAGGAAAAAAAAAAATCTATTCTTACTATGTGTATGAATGCGAGTAAGGGGGCCCTAGATTGTAAGCTCCTTTGGGGCAAGGATTGATGCAAATGTGCCAAATGTATGTAAAGTGCGACACAAATCGGCAGCGCCATACAACTACCAATATACTGCATGTTTTCTCATGTTTGTGAGCTTATAAAGGAATGTAAAAAGCTGCAAATAAAAAAAAAAATAAGAATCTACATAATATATATATATATACACACACACACACACATACATACATACATATACACACACATCTATATATACACAGAGCGGGTAAAATAAGTATTGAACCCATCACCATTTTTCTCGGTAAATCTATTGGTAGAGGCGATATTGACATGAAATGTTCCCCACATGTCAATGACAACTCATCCAATCCATACAAAGACAACAAAACAAATCCAATGTATTTAATACTTGGTACAAAATCCTTTGTTGGTGATGACGGCTTCAAGACTCTGCCTCCTGTATGGAGAAACGAGTTGCATGCGTTGCTCAGGTGTGATTTTGGTCTTCAGATCTTGAAGGTTCTGTGGGCCTCTTCTATGGACTCTGATCTTTATTTCTTTCCAAAGATTTTCTTTTGGATTCGAGTCAGGTCATTGGATGGGCCATTCTAGCAGCTTTATTTTCTTTCTCCTTGGCTTTGTGTTTGGGATGATTGTCCCGAAATGTCCTCCCGAGATGTCCTCCTGAGATGTCCTCCTGAGATGTCCTCCCGAGATGCCCGCCCTCGTTTCATCTTCATCATCCTGGTAGATGGCAGCAGATTTTTATCACCATTCCTCCTTCCTTCAATGATATGAAGTTTGCCAGTACCGTATGCCGAAAAACAGCCCCGCCCCCACCAGGATGTCCTCGCCTACAAACCTCACTGTTGGTATGGGGGTGTTTTTGGGGTGATGTGACCTCCAAACATGGTGTGTATTATGGCATCCAAAGGGTTCAATGTTGGTCTCCTCTGACCAGACTATATTCTCCCCGTATTTCACAGGCTTGTCTAAATGTTGTGCAGCAAACTTTACCTGAGCTTCACCATGCTTCTTCTTCAGCAATGGAGTGTTGTGTGGTGAGCGTGCATACAGGCCATGGCGGGTGAGGGCATTACTTATTGTGTACCTGATAATTCCAGGTCTTTCTGAAGCTCTCCACAAGTGCTCCTTGGCCCTTGGACAATTCTTCTGATAATTCTTCTCACTCCTCTGTCAGAAATCTTGTGAGGAGCACCTGGTGGTGGCCGGTTTATGGTGAAATTATGTTCTTTCCACTTCCGGATTATGGCCCCAACAGTGCTCACTGGAACATTCAGAAGTTAGAAATCCTTCTGTAACCAATGCCATCAGTATGTTTTGCAGCAATAAGGTTGGGAAACTCTTGAGAGAGCTCTTTGCTTTTACCCATCATGAGATGTTTCTTGTGTGACACCTCGGTAATGAGACACCTTTTTATAGGCCATCAGGTGAGACTGAACCAGCTGATATTCATTTGCCCCGACAAGGGGCAGGATTGCTTTCTAATTACTGATATATTTCAGCTGGTGTCTTTGCTTTCCATGCCTGTTTGCACCTCCCTTTCTTCATGTGTTCAATACTTTTTCTGTGTCCTTCCATTTTATTACACGGAACTTCATTTCTGAACGGATTTGTTTTGGTGGCTTTGTATGTATGTATTACCTGAATCAGTGGGGACAGGTGACACGCCAGGTACAGAGTCTGCTTCCTCACACTGCAGAGGGTCCTTCCCTGGGTGCCCACATCACTGCCTGCTGGGTGTACAGACTTCCCACTGGGTCCATTGGTGGGTCTAAATAGGGGCGATGACCACAAATCTTCATTTACTAAGCGCATTCCCCTCGGTCATATCACCCGGAGCTACTGAGCACAGATCAGGACGGGGATAAGTAGGACTGATAACTACAGCCTGGTGTGAAATCCCACCCTATCCTATTACAGCTCAGTACAACAAAAAGAACTGCAACCCGCTGATCCAATCAGCATTCTAATATTCAGGTCCACTGTGTACGCCAGATCGTCATGGAGCCCCATGTAACCTAGCACGGGCGTCTCTGTTGTTTTTATATTTTTATGTTTTGGATGTTTTAAAGATGCCTAGTTGTCTGAGGCAATAAAATTCCCCTTTTTTTACATACTATACCATTGGAGTTTTTTCTTTCTCCCCTTCTTTACCTACGAGTCCAAACGAGGGAGAGTTTACATCAATGCGGAAGTGTCGGAACCATCTCCAGCTGTGTGGTGAGCTGACATCTACTGTCCCTGCAGAGGGCTAAATCTGCATGCTTCTAAGGCTGGATTCACACCTATGCATTTTTAGTGCTTTTTGCATTTTGCACTACAGAACGTGACCCATAGAAAACCATGTTAAATGTTCTGTAGTGCAAATCTGCAAAATGCAAAAAGCACTAAAACTGCATAGGTGTGAATCGAGCCTAAGACCTTGCTATAAAGGAGGTCCAACGTGTCTGGTAAGGATACATCTATTATCAACCTTCGGATCCACTGGTGGTTGGAGGTCCCTTCACGTCCTCTTATTCCTTTATACACACTGAGGAATACAATTCATGAACTTTGGATATGCGTTTTTCCTGCGACTCAGGATGCAATTTTGAACTTTTTCACTTATGACTTTGCACTTGGGTGGAATAACCTTTGTTTTTTTTGTTTTTTCTTTTTTGCACACCAGTTTATAACTTTATTGTTGGTTTATATGTATGCAATGGTCAATATTAGTATTTGACTTACATGTCGCTGTTTGCTCTGTAGCACAGCGACTTTCTAAATCACTCACAATTAACTTTGATGGTGTTTTTTATTTATTTGTTTATCTACTTATGATAATCATGTAGTAATATAGATTTAAATATCTAATGCAAGCGCACAATTTTTTCTTTGTATGTAATTTTTCACCTCATTGATATTTGTGGTTTTGTTGCAGCTGCAGCTATATTAATTTTTTGCTTGATAGCGCAGGTTTTCTCTTTCTCCTTTTAATATTCAGGTCCAGCAGCACCAACACAAGACGAAGGTTTTCCATCACATCATCATGAAATATTTTGGCTTAAGAGGATTTTAACCACTTACAGAGGAGCGCCCGCCATCGTTTTATGTTGTTACTTTGAAGAGGAATATCGTTGTGATGGCAGCAGATAGCTACCATAACCCTCGGTATCCTCTTCTTCATCGGGCGGTCCGCTTATAGATAAAAGTGGTCTCTGCAGCAGATTCGCCATGAGATCACTTTTAAATCGGCGGCGGGAGGACGTTCTAGAGGCAGAATGCACCTTCTGCCTTTAGAAACACTTTAAAATCAAAGCAATGCACTCCTAATAGAGGAAGAGGACTGAACACAACTTACCCATAAAGATAGTAGAAAAATGAGAGAAGGTAAAAAGCTAGTTTACACCATCCTTCCTTCTGACAGTATGCCAGAATATCTGCATTCATTATAGTGGTGGGATCATACAGGCCGGGTCCGCTCATCACCGGCCGGCTCATATACCTGAAAAACAGAAAAATAATGCAAAAAATTAGGCTGTGCAAAGAAAACTTTTTAATTTTTTTATTATTATACTGAAACAAGATTGTAATATACACCCAGTATATTCTAAAAGCGCTAGGAGGGGGGAGGGGAGCATTTTTAGTTAGTTAGGTTGAGGCTTGACGTCTAAAAGTGACATTAAAAAATACTCTAAAAAGAATCCAAAACACATTCACTTATTTAATGGACCCGGAATCTGTTTCATGAAATTGTTTCTTATTGTAATTATCTGCATCCTTGTAACATCCTCCATGAGCTCCCAAACCTCTCCTTTCCTCCCTCACCTCTCCTCTCCCAACTCACCTCACCTCTCCACATCACCTTTCCTCCCTCACCTCTCCACCTCGCCTTTCCTCCCTCACCTTTCCTCCCTCACCTCTCCTCTCCCAACTCACCTCACCTTTCCTCCCTCACCTCTCCTTCCTCACCTCTCCACCTCACCTTTCCACCTCGCCTTTCCCTCCCTCACCTCTCCACCTCGCCTTTCCCTCCCTCACCTCTCCACCTCGCCTTTCCCTCCCTCACCTCTCCACCTCGCCTTTCCCTCCCTCACCTCTCCACCTCGCCTTTCCCTCCCTCACCTCTCCACCTCGCCTTTCCCTCCCTCACCTCTCCACCTCGCCTTTCCCTCCCTCACCTCTCCACCTCGCCTTTCCCTCCCTCACCTCTCCACCTCGCCTTTCCCTCCCTCACCTCTCCACCTCGCCTTTCCCTCCCTCACCTCTCCACCTCGCCTTTCCCTCCCTCACCTCTCCTTTCCCTCCCTCACCTCTCCACCTCGCCTTTCCCTCCCTCACCTCTCCACCTCGCCTTTCCCTCCCTCACCTCTCCTCTCCCAACTCACCTCACCTCTCCACCTCGCCTTTCCCTCCCTCACCTCTCCACCTCGCCTTTCCCTCCCCTCTCCACCTCGCCTTTCATCCCTCACCTCTCCCTCCCTCACCTCTCCACCTCGCCTCTCCCTCCCTCGCCTCTCCCTCCCTCACCTCTCCACCTCGCCTCTCCACCTCGCCTTTCCCTCCCTCACCTCTCCACCTTGCTTTGCCTTGCCTTTCCCTCCCTCACCTCTCCACCTCGCCTTTCCCTCCCTCACCTCTCCACCTCGCCTTTCCCTCCCTCACCTCTCCACCTCGCCTTTCCCTCCCTCACCTCTCCACCTCGCCTTTCCTCCCTCACCTCTCCTTTCCTCCCTCACCTCTCCTTTCCTCCCTCACCTCTCCTTTCCTCTGTTTGGAAGAAGCAATGCATTTAGTGGCAGTGATATGAACTGCTCTATATACACACACATCTCAGGGAGAGGGAGGCTTCATTTCTACATACAGTAGATCATAGAGAACAGACATAGACACCCTCCAACAGGAAGTCACATCAGCAACTGAAGGGACTTATCAGTTCAGAATAAAGACTGGAAGAGATTTTTTTTTTCTAACTGCAGTTTAGTGTCATTTTAAAGTGGAACTTCACTCTCCCGATAAACAATGATTATTTTTAATCCTCATCCTACTAACATTAGTAAATAGATCATATTCACTTGTTTTATACTTTCCTATTTCTTACGTTACTTCCTGGTTTCTTGCCTAGTCATGTCATACATCCCAGGAGTCTTCAGGAGTGGAGGAGAGGAGGAGGAGGAGAGGTTTTCTCAGCTAAGCACACTCTCCCGCATGCATAACTCAGATAAGGGCAGATGGATTCCAGGAAGTAAATGTTATATGAATCATTTGCCCTTACTCAAGATGACTATGGGCAGAAATGCTAGTAGGGTGTTTTGCAACAAACTAAAGTGTTTGTAAACCCTTACAGACCACTTTTTGCTACAGGAAAGCCTATAATAAGGCTCACCTGTAGCTACCCCGGATATCTCCTAAACCTTTTTAGGTTTAGGAGATATCCCCTGTATCTGAATGTGCCAACGTCATCGGCACATGCACACTGAAGCAATGGCAGTACGTGTTGTCAGCTTCAGTGAGTGTGCTGTTACCGGCAGCTCCCATGCACGGGAGTGACGTCATTGCGACTCCGGCCAATCACAGCGCTGGAACCGCGATACCCGGAAGTAACTCTGGGGAGAAATGTCACTGGCCGGTGTGGTGTACGGGCACCGCAGTGAGGGCTTCAATCTCAGGTGAGCATTACATAATGAGCTAGTATGCTGTGCATACTAGCTCATTATGCATTTGTCTTGCAGGTCTTTTTTTTTTTCTTGTGGGTTTACAATCACTTTAAACCATAGAGACATGGATGAATGGGTGGGATTTTTCTTAGATTATCAAAAAATGCATTAAATAGCATTTTTGGTTAGTGGTGCTCAAGCAGTAAAGATCCGCTTTAAGGGCTCATTCACACTAATGACTGAGGGACAGTAACCCTTCCCCCGAGTGCCCCCTTTAACTGCGGGGGGCAGCAGGTGGTGTACATATGCAGAATTTATACACCCCGTCACTCTGCAAGCGCCCCACATTCTGGTGCAATGTGCATGGTTGTGGTGTACTAAGTGCAGGGCCCAGGGGGGTTAGAGCAGGTGGTGGAGGCAGCCATACAACCTCCCCTCACCACTTGCCAAATGCGCTCTAAAGAGAGATCCAATCACAGATTGCTCTTCGGAGACCAAAGCAAGTGTGAGGGAGCCCTAAAGAGATCCCCTTTTTAAAACGCCGATAGCAACGAGTGAAATATTACCTCCAGATATGATACGCCAGCAGCGGCATGTTTAAACTGAGAGTGAGCCATTCCGCGGCACATAGAAACATGACACAGAAGAATGCATGGATGAGATACTCTGGAAGGACAAGCTGCAAGAAAAACGACAAAACAGAAAGAAGAAGTGTTACATGGACAGACATGTACAGAGCCCACCTGTATACAGGGACACCCTACATATATACACACAGGGCTACCTCCCCCCCATGTATTCCCTGCACCCCCAACCCCCCCCCCCCCCCCATGTATTCCCTGCACCCCCCACCCCCTGCCAAAAAAAACAAAAAAAAACTTTCCTCTGCCTTCCAATTTGTTTTAGATTATAACTAAAAGCAAAATAAAAAACACAGAACACATCATGTCACTAATATCCGGTGTTTTTTTTGAGCCCCCCTGATGGCAGAGGATGGGGGGGTGACCAGTGTCCTGCAGCTTTGGAAGCTGGGGGGGGGGGGGGGGGGGGGTCGCCCTATTAAAAGGAAGGACTTCTAGAGAACAGAAACTGGCAGATCAAAAGAATAATTTTCACTTCTTTACTCACCAACATAAAAAATAAAACTTCAGCTACATTTACAAGGCAAAAGGGAGCCAAATATAAATAGGTGAAGCTTCACTCTCTCCATCCACATTGACTATATGAATCCTCAAGCTGCTGACATTAGTAAGTCGATAGGAAAGTATCATATTTATAGGTTTTACATTTCTTTAGGTACTTCCTGGTTTCCATGCCTAGGCAAATGAGGTCATAAATCCCCGGAGTATTAAGGAGGGGGAGGGGATTTCTCAGCTAAGCACAAACCTTGTGCCTGAACTCAGGGCAGGTGAATTCCAGGAAGTAAATGTTACATGAATCATCTGCCCTTACTCAAGATGGCCACAGCCAGAAATGCTTTGGGGGGGTGGGGGGGTTCAAAGTGGTCTCGCAACAAAATAAAGCATGAAAACAAGGAAGGATGGATGGATGGGGAGGGGGGACGAGTTTGCTTTGAATATAAAAAACGAATTACAGTGCATCCGGAAAGTATTCACAGCGCTTCATATAAAAAGTCTACACACCCCGGGGGGGGGGGGTCGGGGGGGGGGGGGGGGGGGTCGGGGGTATGTAAAATGTCAGGATTCTGTGAAGTAAAAAAAAAAAAAAGAGACAAAGAAATAATTTCAGAACTTTTTCCTCTTTTAATGTGACCCATAAACTGTACAAGGACTTTAGTCAAGGTAGAGGGAATTGTGAACAGTTGCAAATACCGGTCAATATTGGCACAAAACCTTCAGGCTTCTGCTAGAAAGCTGAACATGAAGAGGAACTTCATCTTTTATCATGACAACGACCCAAAACATCCATCCAAATCAACAAAGCAATGGCTTCACCAGAAGATTAAAGGTTTGGAATGGCCCAGCCAGAGCCCAGACCTGAATCCCATTGAAGATCTGTGGGGTGATGTGAAGAGGGCTGGGCACAGGAGATGCCCTCCCAATCTGACAGATTTGGAGTGTTTTTGCAAAAAAGAGCGGGCAAATATTGCCAAGTCAGAATGTGCCATGCGGATAGACTCCTCCCCAAAAAGACTGAGAGCTGGAATAACATCAAAAGGGGCTTCACCAAAGTATTAGTGTAAGGGGTGTGCACACTTATGTGACCTGATTTTTTTAGGTCTTTTTTTTTTTTTTTACTTCCCTCCAAGTAAAAGATTTCAGTTTGTTGTTCTCCTGAGTTGTACAGTTTATGGGTCACATTAAAAGGTGGAAAAAGTTCTGAAATGATTTATCTTTGTCTCATTTTTTTCCATCACAGAAACCTGACATTTTAACATGAGGGGTGTGTAGACTTTTTATATCTACTGTAAGTATCACAGGCTCCTCCCATGTACACAAGTATCACAGGCTCCTCCCATGTACACAAGTATCAGACTCCTCCCATGTACACAAGTATCACAGACTCCTCCCATGTACACAAGTATCACAGACTCCTCCCATGTACACAAGTATCACAGGCTCCTCCCATGTACACAAGTATCACAGGCTCCTCCCATGTACATAAGTATCACAGGCTCCTCCCATGTACATAAGTATCACAGGCTTCTCCCATGTACATAAGTATCACAGGCTCCTCCCATGTACATAAGTATCACAGGCTCCTCCCATGTACATAAGTATCACAGGCTCCTCCCATGTACACAAGTATCACAGGCTCCTCCCATGTACATAAGTATCACAGGCTCCTCCCATGTACATGAGTATCACAGGCTCCTCCCATGTACATAAGTATCACAGCCTTTGCTCAATACTTTGGTGAAGCTCCTTTGGCACCAATTACAGCCTCAAGTCTTGTTGAGTATGATGCTACAAGCTTGGCACACCTATTTTTGGACAGTTTCTCCCATTCTTCTTTGTAGGACCTCTCCAGCTCCATCAGGTTGGATGGGGAGTGTCGGTGTACAGCCATTTTCAGATCTCTCCAGAGATGTTCAATCAGGTTCAAGTCTGGGCTCTGGCTGGGCCACTCAAAGACATTCACAGTGTTGTCCCGTAGCCACTCCTTTGTTATCTTGGCTGTGTGCTTAGGGTCGTTGTTCTGTTGGAGGATAAACCTTCACCCCCAGTCTGAGGTATAGAGCAGGTTTTTTTTTTTTTATCAAGGATGTCTCTGTACATTGCTGCATTCAGCTTTCCCTCCATCCTGACTAGTCTCCCAGTTCCTGCCGCTGAAAAACATCCCCACAGCATGATGCTGCCACCACCATGCTTCACAGTAGGGATGGTATTGGTCAGGTGATGAGCGGTGCCTGGTTTCCTCCAGACATAACGCTTGACATTCAGGCCAAAGAGTTCAATCTCTGTTTCACCAGACCAGAGAATTTTGTCTGATTGGTGGAGGGCTGCAGAGAAGGAAGGTTCTCCTCTCTCCACAAAGAAATGCTGGAGCTCTGTCAGAGTGACCATCGGGTTCTTGGTCACCTCCCTGACTAAGGCCCTCCTCCCCCGATCGCTCAGTTTGGCCGGGGCGGCAGGAAGAGTCCTGGTGGTTCCAAACTTCTTCCATTTACAGATGATGGTGGCCACTGTGCTCATTGGGACCTTCAATGCTGCAGAAATGTTTCTGTACCCTCCCCCCGATCTGTGCCTCCATACAATCCTGTCTCGGAGGTCTACAGACAATTCCGCTGCCTTCATGGCTGGGTTTGTGCTCTGACATGCACTGTTACCTGTGGGACCTTCTATAGACAGGTGTGTGCCTTTCCAAATCATGTCCAATCACCTGAATGTACCACAGGTGGACTCCAATCAAGTTGTAGAAACATCTCAAGGATGATCAGTGGAAACAGGATGGCCCTGAGCTCAATTCTGAGTGTCATGGGAGGAGTCTGCGATACTTGTGTACAGGGGAGGAGCCTGTGATACTTGTGTACAGGGGAGGAGCCTGTGATACTTGTGTACAGGGGAGGAGCCTGTGATACTTGTGTACAGGGGAGGAGCCTGTGATACTTGTGTACAGGGGAGGAGCCTGTGATACTTGTGTACAGGGGAGGAGCCTGTGATACTTGTGTACAGGGGAGGAGCCTGTGATACTTGTGTACAGGGGAGGAGCCTGTGATACTTGTGTACAGGGGAGGAGCCTGTGATACTTGTGTACAGGGGAGGAGCCTGTGATACTTGTGTACAGGGGAGCAGGGGCGGATCCAGGGGGGGGCAACGGGGCAATTGCCCCCTCCGAGAAATGCAGGTGACTGAGAGCAGGGTGTGTGAGAGAGCCGCCGGGTGGCTCCGTGACTGAGAAAGCCGCCGGGCGGCTCGGTGACTAAGAGAGCTGCTGGGCTGCTCGGTGACTGAAGGAGCCGCTGGGCGGCTCGGTGACTGGGGGAGCCGCTGGGCGGCTCGGTGACTGAGAGAGCCGCTGGGCGGCTCCGTGACTAAGAGAGCCGCTGGGCGGCTCGGTGACTGAAGGAGCCGCTGGGCGGCTCGGTGAATGAGGGAGTAAGTGAGGGAGCCGCCGGGCGGCTCCATAGGCGAGGGAGAGCCGCCGCTCAATGTGTTTGTGGGCGGGCTGCTGCCTGCTGACCAATCAGGGAGCCGGTGGGCGGGGGAGCAGAGAGATGACATCATCTCTCAGCACCGCCCTGCATCCCTGCAGTTCAACTTCCCCCCCATGCAGGCAGCTGCGGCAGCAGAGAGATTACATCATCTTTCTGCTGCCTGTCTCTGGGACACAAGAGACCACCTTAGCAGGTGGCAAGTGACAATCCGCAACATGTGGCAGGCTATGTGGCAAGTGACATGACAAGTGACAATCCGCAACGTGGCAAGTGAAAATCTGCATCTGGTGACAGGCGACGTGGCAAGTGACAATCCGCAACGTGGCAGGCGACGTGGCAAGTGACAATCTGCATCTGGTGACAGGCGACGTGGCAAGTGACAATCCGCAACGTGGCAGGCGACGTGGCAAGTGACATGGCAAATGACAATCTGCAACGTGGCAGGTGACGTGGCAAGTGACATGGCAAATGACAATCTGCAACGTGGCAGGTGACGTGGCAAGTGACAATCTGCATCTGGTGACAGGCGACGTGGCAAGTGACAATCTGCATCTAGTGACAGGTGATGTGGCAAGTGACACACTCGGGGCTCCCACTGATTCTGCATTATGGTGAGTTAAACTATTTAATTTTTTATAACAATGTAATTATGGTAATAATGCGCTTCAATCATCCTGACACCATAACAACCATGGTGCCGTGATGATTGAAGCGCCAACACCAGCCATTTCCCCGATAAATGTACCCCAAAAAAATATATTTTCTGGCAGTGCCCCTCCCGAGACTAGACTCTGGATCCGCCCCTGCAGGGGAGGAGCCTGTGATACTTGTGTACAGGGGAGGAGCCTGTGATACTTGTGTACAGGGGAGGAGCCTGTGATACTTGTGTACAGCGGAGGAGCCTGTGATACTTGTGTACAGCGGAGGAGCCTGTGATACTTGTGTACATGGGAGGAGTCTGTGATACTTATGTACATGGGAGGAGTCTGTGATACTTGTGTACATGGGAGGAGTCTGTGATACTTATGTACATGGGAGGAGTCTGTGATACTCATGTACAGGGGATTTTTTCCTTTTTTATTTTTAATAAATTTGCAAAGATTTCAAACAAACTTCTCTCACGTTGTCATTATGGGGGATTGTTTGTAGAATTGAGGAAAATAATGAATTTAACTGTGAAGCACTGTGAATACTTCTGGGATGCTCTGTATATAGTGCGTTTGGCTTGTGGTGTTCAGACGCCAAGTAGTTCCACTTTATGACCAGGTACACAGATTCTGCTCGGTGATTTGATTACTCTGGCACAATACAGATTCTCCTCATCGGTCTGCATCTTTTTAACCCCTTTAATACCGGACACTTTTACCCCTCTTCCTGCCCAGGCCAATTTTCAGCTTTCAGTGCTGTCACACTTTGAATGACAATTGCGCAGTCATGCAGAGAATGCAATAAAGTAAAAAACACTTCGAGCACCACTTGAAGAGGGTATTTGATTGAATTCCAGGTATAGATATTTTATACAGCGCTTGGATCAATGTATCTTTGTACAGTGGTGTATTTTGGTTTTGTGCTGCCCTAGGCAAGACTAAATTTGGGCGCCCCACCATCTAGATTTGTCCCACCCTGGCTGCTTTTAAATTGCACCCGCCCGCACAACGGTGACAAACGCAGTCAATTTTACTATCTATAGGCGAGGCTTTAAATGCCTTTACAGGTCACCACTTCAGATGTACAGAGGAGGTCTGGTGTTAGAATTACTGCCCGTGCAGGACTGACACGTGCGACCGTCTTTGTATTCGCACATGGGAGAACAGGGGCATTTTCATTTTATTTTTTTTTTTTTCATTTTTACACTTTTATGTTATTTTATTTTTTTCTGTCACAAGGAAAGTAAACATCCCTTGTGACAGCAATAGGCATGTGACAGGTACTCTTTATGGAGAGATCCAGGGGTCTATAAGACCCAAAATCTCTCCACTGCCCTTAAAAGTAATAAAAACACCAAGATCAGCGTTTATGAACGCTTTAGATTTAAGAAAAAAAAAAAAAAAAAAAGATAGCACTGATGGTTCCGGAGTAAACTGAAGGTGATGTCATGTTGGTGGCACAGGGGTGTAGTGGGTAGCACAGGGGTGTAGTGGGTAGCACAGGGGTGTAGTGGATAGCACAGGGGTGTAGTGGATAGCACAGGGGTGTAGTGGGGAGCACAGGGGTGTAGTGGGGAGCACAGGGGTGTAGTGGGGAGCACAGGGGTGTAGTGGGGAGCACAGGGGTGTAGTGGGGAGCACAGGGGTGTAGTGGGGAGCACAGGGGTGTAGTGGGGAGCACAGGGGTGTAGTGGGGAGCACAGGGGTGTAGTGGGGAGCACAGGGGTGTAGTGGGGAGCACAGGGGTGTAGTGGGGAGCACAGGGGTGTAGTGGGGAGCACTCTCGCCTAGCAGTAAAAAGGGTCGCTGGTTCAAATCTCAACCATGACACTACCTGCCTGGAGTTTGCATGTTCTCCCTGTGCCTGTGTGGGTTTCCTCCCACACTACAAAGACATGCTGGGAGGTTAATTGGCTCCGGTCTAAATTGGCCCTAATATGTCTATGTATGAAGGCGAGTTGGGGACCTTAGAGTGTAAGCTCCATGTGGGTAGGTGATGTGAATGTACAATATATGTGTAAAGTGCGGTGTAAATTGACGGCGCTATACAAGTACCTGAAATAAAGGTCATCCCTTTTGGTTTACTGTTATGAACAGCCGATCAAAGCTGTTCCCATCCCGCTGCTTGTAAGCTAGTAAGCCGCTCTGATTGCCATTAGAAGAGAGCCAACTGCAGGTATCATCCCGGCACAGATGCCCCTTGCCTCGCGGTACATACACCCCCGATTATGTATGTAATATACCTGGCAGATCCCCCTGGAAGCTGGAAATCTCTGTATAGAAACATCTACTACAGTCATCTCCGCTGGATTCCATTGCACACAGCTGCATTGTGAACACAGGAGGTCGGCCGGCCACCATTCAGAGAATGCTTTGTGGGTTTTCCGTGAATGCAAAGAATTCTGTGATTGGACTCTGGGGAAAGGTGAGGTCATGCTCTCCACCATGTCCAATCAGGGAATGTTTTGCATTCATTGAGAGATTCAAATTCTTTGATTGGAGCCTGTGCCCAGCGGCCGACCTCCGGGGTTCACAATGCAGCCGGTGGAGATGGGTGTCGTCACGGTGTAAAAATATCCATTCCTGGGATTGAGTAATGACAACCCCCCCCCCCCCGCACAACAAGAGTTTTGTATTCCCTGGAATTCAGGAAGGAAAGGGACCGGGGACTCGGACATAAAGGGGAGGACCAAGCTTGCTGTCCTGTTGCTATGGGTTACTGCACTTTGCTAAATACATTATTACATTGGACACAGTTCACTCCAAACACAACATGCAGCAGATATTATTAAGGCCACAAGTGTGTAAATAAAGCCAATGTGCAGCCAGAGCATGCTGGGGGTTCCAGGCTGGGGGCAGAGGAAGTAGATCTTAACTTTGAGGCTCATTCACAAGGATAAAAATAAAAAAGGTCAACTTGCAACTTTACTAAAAGAGACAATTTTAGGAGAAAATATAAAAAGCAAAACTGTTTTTTCATAAAAAAAAAAAAAAAAAAAAACACACAACACTATAATTGGTAGAGCACCCTTTATAAATAAGCCGTATTCATGTATTAGGTGACAACCTAACCTGACAGAGGGGGAGGGGTTCAGTCTAATCCCTGCACACCCCGTGTTAATATCATGCAGAACAATCTCATAACCTGTTAATAGAATGGATCGGGAACTATGGAGAGGACATGGAAGGAAAGTTTTTATGACCGGAGTGACATATGAAGGAAAACTGAAGAAATAAAACTGTAAAATGCATTCTGAACGATCTAATGAGTGACGGACCCGGAACATTAACACAGCAGACCTTCTATATCAGCGCCCCCCAGAGGCTTCACATAGAACAGAAAAAAGGATTGCTGCACTTCTATAATAGAACACACTATGTAATGTTTGTAACTTTTTAAATAAATTGTAAAGCGGTTGAACCGCTGGACAGTTAATACTGCAAGGTAATGCCATCATGTGCTAGTATGCATCACATACTAGCATATTATGTTAAGCCTCATACACACGATCGGACTTTGTACAAACTTTCCCGTGAATTTATGTACAAAGGGCGTTGGCCGTAAACTACTTAAGCATACACACGGCAGGACTTTTTCAGCCAACTTTCACCAAATCACGTGGTTTTTCAGCTCTTTACCGCCACCCTTTGGTCAACTTCTGTATTATTGTCTGATCTTTTACATTGGTTCTGAGCATTCTGAGTGTTTGTACTTTGGACTAGAGTCCTATGGACTTGTGTACACACGATAGGATTTTGCACCATAAGACTTTTGTTGCCGGAAAGTTTGTCTGTTCGCACAGCCAACATTTGTCCGATGAAAACCGAAAAAGTTTGTCGGATGGAGCGTACACGCGGTCGGATGTTGCCTTAAAACAGCAAATTTGCATGTTTGTTGTCAAAAAGTCCGATTGGGTGTACGGCCCTTTAGACTTACCTTAAAATGAAGCCCTTCCAGCGCCGAGATGTCAGATTTGCAGACACCCATCTTCACCCGTCCGGGTTCGAGGACTCCGGCTCTGTGACTGCCATGACGTCACTCCCGCCATTTACAGCACAGGTCTCTGAAGGAACGGCACGGGAGGCGCTAGTGATGTCACAGGCAGCATGTACAGTAAATATCTCCTAAACGGTACACAATCAGGAGATATTTACCCTACCTATAGGTAAGATTTACTATAAGATCACCTATAGGTACAAATTCAGAGATGGGCGTTTACCTCCACTTTAAATGCAGAATATATGCATTTAAAGTGGAAGTAAACCCTCCCCTCCCCCCTCTCAGACACTGCAGCTCACATAGGGAGGAGTTTTGTACACAATACAAAAGCCTTGTCCTCCATCTCCACAATAATTAAAACAGAACCAGCAATGATTGGTCTTCTAAAAGAGTTAATTATTTTAGATGGTAAGCTCCACCCTCCCAGACACTGCAGATCACGCTGGGAGGGTTTCAGCAAAAGGCAGTGGGGGGAGAGGATTGGGCTAGGTGTGGCCAGGTGCCAACTGAAAAGATACAAGCTTGTCAATCAGCAGTGACCATGATAAGCCACACCCCCTTAAACATCTTCTCCTCCCACTGTAGTACAAGCAGGGACAGTCTCCATGAGGGGACAACTCCGCTCTGAATTCAGGAGCAGTGCAGCATTGTTGTCACCCCATCACAGGAAGCGGATTTCACTGGCAGCTTCAGCAGGTGTGTGTACTAGATATCCTCTTCATGCAGTGTAATGGATCAAAGTCACAGCTCATCTCCTGCCCTGGGGACCGGACATCTTTCCCCACTCGTTATCTTCATGGGCACTGCACCCCCACCCCCCTCACCTACTGCCTCTGCAGCCAGTGACAGAGGACCCAGAAGCTAGGAGTGTCGCCTCCACAAACAGGAGGTGTACACATCAAGCAGGCAGTACTGTGGACATCCAGGGGAGGACGACGATGACCACTCCAGGGGGGAGGAGGACAACCACGACCACCACTCCAGAGAGGAGGACAACGACGGCGACCACTCCAGGGAGGACGACGGTGACTCCAGGAAGTAAACAGAAGAAGAGAGAAGGATGGTCTTGTGACTGCAGCTTCAGGTACCATAAGGCCTTGTTCACATGGGTGTACTACACCATATGCCCATGTGGGGGCAGTGTTTACCCCACACAGGGATGCATAGGTGTTGTGTACATCCCTGTGCAGACAGTCCCATTCATGTCAGACTAGGGCACAGCGGCTACACAGACACAGACACTGCTCCCAATCTGTCATCCATATGGGTGCCAAGCCTGAACATGTGTGGTCTGCGTTCTTTAATTGGGAGCAGTGTCTGTGTCTGTACAGCCGCTGTGAATGGGACTGCCTGCACAGGGATGTACAGAACACCTGTACACATGAGGGGTAAACACGGCTCTCACATGAGCCTATTGATTTAACACGTCCGTGTGAATGTCTAAGACCCCTTTCACATGGGGCGGATCCATTTTGACGGACTCCACTTGCTCAGCGGGGGTGGGGGGGGAATATCGATCCCTTGATCTGCACTGAGCAGGCGGATGACAGTCCCGCCTCCAATCACTGTGCAGAGACTGACCTGTCAGAGTCCCGCCCTCCTCTATGGGGAGATCCGATGAAAACGGACCGCTTGTCTCTTTTCATCCGATCAGATGGAAGATAAGACCTCCATCCGTCTGGATTTGGTGGACAGGATTGGATCGGATAGGGCCAGCGGACGTTCGTCGCTCCATAGGGGTGAATGAATGGTCCAATCAGGTCCGCCTGAGAAAACGGACAGCCTGTGTGAAAGGGGCCCAACAGAAGTAGAAGCTCGGTGCCATTCCTCTCTGCTGGTCCGGCATACATATTATATGATTTAACCACTTGCTGACCACATATTTACTGCGGCATCTGGGCTCTATTGTGCAAAATCATATACCTGTACATCACTTTGTGCAACAGTCCCCAGAGGCGCCATCATGGGCTGATTGGACACGGAATGCCAATCAGTGGGTCCGGCAGACACCGATGCCTGCCTGCCACCTGCGATCGTTCCCCAGAGGCACCATCACGGGCTGATTGGACACGGAATGCCAATCAGTGGGTCCGGCAGACACCGATGTCTGCCTGCCACCTGCGATCGTTCCCCAGAGAGGCAGAGCGGTGATCTTCTATGTAAACAAGGCAGATCACCATTCTGACAGACTAGAAGATGAAGATCTTGTGTTCCTACCAAGCAAGAACAGGGATCTCTGTCTTCCCCCAGTCAGACCATCCCCCACAGTATTAGAAGGCACTCCTCCCTAGGGACACACTTAACACTGATTGCTCCTGATGATAACCCCTTCCCTGCCACTGAGATTGTGTGTCTGGCTGGACAGGGTGACCACAACACTCAGCAGCCCCTACGGGGATACCGCTACATAAACAAGGCAGATCGCCGCTCTGACAGGGGAGAACACAGAGATCTTGTGTCTCTGCTAAGCAGGAACACGGATCTCTGGTTTCCCCCATAGTTAGCAAGCGCTCCCTAGGCACACACTTAACCCTTTGATCGCCCCTGATGTTAACCCCCTTTCCTGTCAGTGTCATTAGTATAGGGACAGTGCATATTTTTATCACCGATTACTGTATTATAGTCACTGGTTCCCAAAAAAGTGACAAAAGTGTCAGTTAGGCGTCTGATATGTCCGCCGCAATGCTGCAGTCCTGCTAAAAATCGCTGATCACTGCCATCACTAGTAAAAAAGTAAAAATCTATAAAAAATATCCCATAATGTGAAGGCGATATCACTTTTGCGCAAACTAATCAATATACGCTTGTTGGGATTTTTTTTTTTTTTTAGCAGGAATATGGAGAATACATATTGGCCTAAAATGATGAAGAAATTAGATTTTTTTTCAATTTTTTTTTATTGGATGTTTTATAGCAGAAAGTAAAAAAACATTGTTTTTTTTTCTTTTTTTTTTCAAAATTGTCGGTTTTGTTTATAGCACAAAAAAATAAAAAAACAAACACCGCAGAGGTGATCAAATACCACCAAAGGAAAGCTCTATTTGTGGGGAGGAAGAAAAGGACCTCAATTTTATTTGGGTACAGAGTCGCACAACCGCGCAATTGTCAGTTAAAGGAACACAGTGCTGTATCACAAAAAATGGCCTGGTCATATGGGGGGGGGGGGGGGGGTAAAGCCTTCAGGGGCTGAAGTGGTTAATGTTTTGGGGGTTTTTTTTGTTTGTTTTTTTCTTCTTTTTAACAGGCTGATTTTGTGGCTCTGAAGCATTTTGATAAACCCTCTGAAGGCAGAAAAAACAGTTTATGTTATTTTAGTCAGCAGGCAAAACCCCGAGGAGCTCCATATGAGCCGATCATCAGATTTCTCCGAATCTGAGAGGATGGAGATGAAGCGAGCATGTGAGGGGGGGGGAGGGGGGGGGAGAAAAACAAAATTCAAACAAACAGATGTTTCCTAAAAATAATAAAAAAAACATGTGGCAGTTGAACATACAGTGGAATGTACACACCTTGAGTGCAATTTTCACTCTTTTAATCTTTTTCAGCTTTTCAAATGTCTTTTGTTTGCGACAAAGTAAAAAGCAGATTGGAAGAATGTTAGTGTGACAGCTGGCAAGAGATTAATAGATAAAAACACACCAGACAAAAAAAAAAAAACGCTCATCAAAACGCACAACGCAAACGCCCAGATCTCATCACAGCCTCTTAAAGGTACAGTCCCACCTAGGCAGATTTCTATGTAATGTCACCTCTTGTCCTCCACAATAATAAAATACAACCATCGATCGGTAAAATATTCATGATTGTAAATTCTCAGGAGCCGGGCCTACCATAACCCCCCCCCCTGTAGTGAGACTGGAAACCCCAAGACCTGAAAATTATTTCACTAGTTCCTTTAAGAAAAAAAATTTGAGAAGAGCTTCTGTATAACCACGTCAGATCCCGGAGCTTTTCTGGAGCTTTTTGTTTACGTAAATAAAATCTGTATTTTTTGCTAGAAAATCACATGAACTCCCGGTCACGTGCATCGGCTCCGGCGCCCCCATTGTATCTATTGCACGAACAGACATACAACAATGGCGATTCGTGCAATAGAGCCGACCTGCCGCAGTATAATGACGGCAGCTGGTCAGCAAGTGGTTAAAGTGTTTGTTTTTTTTTGTCCCCCCCCCCCCCCCCAAAAAAAAAAAATTGCGTTTTAAAAAACTGCTGAGCAAATGTCACATAACACAAAAAATTGCAACAATCGCCATTTTATTCTTTAGGGGTTTCTGAAATTATATATATATATATATATATATATATATATTTTTTTTTTTGCAGAAACCCCTAGAGAATAAAATGGCGATTGTTGCAATTTTTTATGTTATGTGACATTTGCTCAGCAGTTTTTTAAAACGCAATTTTTTTTGGGGGGGGGGGGGGGGACAAAAAAAAAAACAAACACTTTAACCACTTGCTGACCAGCTGCCGTCATTATACTGCGGCAGGTCGGCTCTATTGCACGAATCGCCATTGTTGTATGTCTGTTCGTGCAATAGATACAATGGGGGCGCCGGAGCCGATGCACGTGACCGGCAGCTGCGATCGCTTCATAGAGAACGGGGATCTGTCAATGTAAACAAACAGATCCTCGTTCTGACAGGGGAGGAGAGAGAGATCTGCTGTTCCTAGTGATTAGGAACAGTGATCTCTCTCCTCCTCCAGTCAGTCCCCTCCCCCCACGGTTAGAAACCCCTCCCAGGGAACAGTTAACCCCCTTGATCGCCCCCTAGTGTTAACCCCTTCCCTGCCAGTGATATTTATACCGTAATCAATGCATTTTCATAGTACCGATCGCTGTATAAATGTCACTAGTCCCAAAAACGAGTCAAAAGTGTCCGATCTGTCCGCCGCAATGTGGCAGTGCTGCTAAAAATCGCACATCACCGCCATTACTAAAAAAAATAATAAATAATAATAATGCCATAAATCTATCCCCTATTTTGTAGGCGCTATAACAACTTTTACGCAAACCAATCAATATACGCTTAGCGTGATTTTTTTTATACATACATATTACATATTGGCCTTGTCTGAGGAAGAAATATGTTTTTATATATATTTTTTTGGGAATATTACAGCAAAAATTTAAAAATATTGCTTTTTTTCTAAATTGTCCCTTTTTTTGTTTAGAGCGTAAAAAATAAGTAACGCAGAGGTGATCAAATACCATTAAAGAAAGCTCTATTTGTGGGGGGGACATCAATTTTATTTGGGTACAGCGTCGCACGACCGCGCAAATGTCAGTTAAAGCGACACAGTGCCGAATCGCAAAAAATGGCCTGGTCATTAAGGGGGCAAATCCTTCCAGTCCTTAAGTGGTGGATGAAATTTGATGTAAAAAAAGAATATATATAGCTCAATTTTTTAGGCCCGGTTTACACTGCCGCAGGGGGTCCGGTGTGTCTGCATTCACCATTTTAGCCCGAATTTTTGGCTCAATTCGGACCTAAAATGGACCAGAAGACACACAGGACTCGCATGCAATTTGCACCGGAGCCGCTCTGGAGCCGTGTGATCCGGTTCCATAGAGAGCCGGTCACAATCTCCTAACATGCGGATTGGATGCAGAGGAAACCACAAGTGTGAACCCGGCCTGAAGGTGATATTACACCTAACGTGTCACACTTTAAAACTGAGCACACGTGTGGAATGGCGCCAAACTTCGGTACTTGACCTCCGGAAGATTTACCCCCCTTCATAACCAGACCATTTTTTGCGATACGGCAATGAGTTACTTTACAAATTATAAATAAAAATGCGCGGTCGTGTGACGCTGTAGGCAAATAAAATTTAAGTCCTTAATTTAAAAAAAAAAATTTCCCCCACAAATAGAGTTTTCCTTCGGTGGTATTTGATCACCTCTGTGGTTTTATTTTTTGGTAAAAAAAAAAAAAAAAAATCCCAATAAGCGTATATTGATTGGTTTGTGCAAAAGTTATCACATCTACAAAATAGGGGATATTTTTCCTCATTTTGTTTTTTTACTAGTAATTGTGGCGATCAAATACAGTCCTTGATCGTCATTACTAGTAAAAAAAAAAAAAAAAAAAAAAAAAACAAACACATAACACTTTGTGTGAACCGGTGACACTAATACAGTGATCTGTGCTAAAAATATGCACTGTCACTGTACTAATGACACTGGCTGGGAAGGGGTGATCAAAGGGTTAACTCTGGTGCTTTTACTAGGGGGAGGCAGGAACACAGAATCCATGTCTTCCATACTGACAGAACGGTGATCTGCCTCGTCTACAAAAACCACATTGATCTTTGCTTTACAAGGGGAAATAAAACGGCGGAGTTTACATCTGTCAGAGCTGGAAGTGAGGTCATGACGTCGTCTCCGGCCTCCCAGGGTCATAGAAATGGCTGAGGACCATCCAATCCACAGCCAGCTCTATGGTAACCCACCGCCGCCGGATCTCCAGCATCCCAATGGCACCGGACAGCCCAGAGAGGCGACGTTGGGGCGGCAGCGGGGGAGGGTTCATTATTTGGTGAAAGGTGAACAAACACTTTAAAATGTGAGAAAACGTTACAAAGAACATTGGAATAAATAGAAGAGCGATAATCCTGAATAATGGGCTGCATGTTGGGGGGTCAGAAGTCGCTTTGCAGTGCTGGGAGGATCCAATCAGGACCTCATCCGTATAGAATCCAAAGATTTTCCATGTTTGCGAGTTTCCTTTAGTAGAGCGGCTTTCTCCCAATAGCCGCATGGTGATTGGTGGAGAGGGACTGCGGCAGGATTAGGAGATTGTAAACTCTTCTAGGCCAGCAATTTAGGTCAGTGATTCTGTAATCTGTAAAGCTCCACATTGAGGGTCAGGAAATAAATATGACATTTAAATGAGAAAAAAAATACAGCTGATTGTAGCGAAAATTCAATCTCAATTTGAACTTAAAATATAAAAAGTCGGTGAGCTTTGGGGCTGCAGCAGAACTACAAGTATCAGCAGGTCCTTCACATGGTAGAGGCCCATTATTACCGAAACTGGACTACCTTTCCTTCCCAGGACAATGCTGCCAAGTGGGACCGTACCTTTATTCCCCTCCCCCCACAACAGGCTCTCATTCAGATGTACGACCTTCACTGACACAGCAAGCATGAATGATGCCCACACACGCCATGGGGGAGCTCAAGTGGTGACTTACCGGATTCAGCGTGTTACACTGGTCTATAGGATTCTTGTAGTCTGTTTTCAATTCATCAAATGCAATTATCTGAAAGGAAAAAAAACAAAATCACTTTCCTGCGATGTATTCCATTCCCAAACCCTAAAAATACGACTCCTCTCCACTATGGATCCACCCCCCCCCCCCAACTATAGATCCACAGGACCCCCCCCTCCACTATGGATCCACAGGACCCCCCTCCACTATAGATCCACAGGACCCTCCCCCTCCACTATAGATCCACAGACCCCCCCCCCTCCACTATAGATCCACAGGACCCTCCCCCTCCACTATAGATCCACAGGACCCCCCCTCCACTATAGATCCACAGGACCCCCCCCTCCACTATAGATCCACAGGACCCCCCCCTCCACTATGGATCCACAGGATCCCCCCCCCCTCCACTATGGATCCACAGGATCCACCCCCCCCTCCACTATGGATCCACAGGATCCACCCCCCCCTCCACTATGGATCCACAGGACCCCCCCCCCTCCACTATGGATCCACAGGACCCCCCACCACTATGGATCCACAGGACCCCCCACCACTATGGATCCACAGGACCCCCCCCCTCCACTATGGATCCACAGGACCCCCCCCTCCACTATGGATCCACAGGACCCCCCCCCCCCCCTCCACTATGGATCCACAGGACCCCCCCCCCCCTCCACTATGGATCCACAGGACCCTCCCCCTCCACTATAGATCCACATGACCCCCCCCCCAACTATAGATCCACAGGACCCCCCCTCCACTATGGATCCACAGGACCCCCCCCCTCCACTATGGATCCACAGGACCCCCCCCTCCACTATGGATCCACAGGACCCCCCCCCCCTCCACTATGGATCCACAGGACCCTCCCCCTCCACTATAGATCCACATGACCACCCCCCCAACTATAGATCCACAGGACCCCCCCTCCACTATGGATCCACAGGACCCCCCCCCCCTCCACTATGGATCCACAGGACCCCCCCCCCTCCACTATGGATCCACAGGACCCCCCCCCCCTCCACTATGGATCCACAGGACCCCCCCCCTCCACTATGGATCCACAGGACCCCCCCCCTCCACTATGGATCCACAGGACCCCCCCCCCTCCACTATGGATCCACAGGACCCTCCACTATAGATCCACATGACCCCCCCCCAACTATAGATCCACAGGACCCCCCCCCCCTCCACTATGGATCCACAGGACCCCCCCCCCCTCCACTATGGATCCACAGGACCCTCCACTATAGATCCACATGACCCCCCCCCCTCATAGATCCACATGACCCCCCCCCATTATAGATCCACATCTACCCCCCCTCCCACTATAGATCACTATAGACCCTCCCCCTCCACTATAGATCCACAGGACCCCCCCCCCCCAACTATAGATCCACAGGACCCCCCCTCCACTATGGATCCACAGGACCCCCCCCTCCACTATGGATCCACAGGACCCCCCCCTCCACTATGGATCCACAGGACCCCCCCTCCACTATGGATCCACAGGACCCCCCCCCCCTCCACTATGGATCCACAGGACCCTCCACTATAGATCCACATGACCCCCCCCCCCCCATAGATCCACATGACCCCCCCCCATTATAGATCCACATCTATCCCCCCCCCCCCCCCCCCACAAGGCTTTTCTGGCACTTTTTGTTTACAAGTAAAAATCTGTATTTTTTGCTAGAAAATTACTTCGAACCCCCAAACATTATAGGTACATCAGGTTGAAAAAAGACACAAGTCCATCCAGTTCAACCATAAAAAAAAATAAAATAAAAAATATCGTACAATTCCATATACACAATCCTATACACACAGTTTATCCAGAGGAAGGTGATAAACCCCAGAAATGTACGATCCAATTTTCTACAGCAGGGAAAAAATTCCTTCCTGATCCCAGAGAGGCGATCGAATGTTCCCCGGATCAACTTTACCTATAAATGTCATCCAGTTATATTCTGTACATTTAGGAAAGAATCCAGAACTTTCTTATAGTAATCTACTGATCTGTCCAGATCCACCTCTGGAGGAAGTCTATTCCACATTATCACACCTCTTACTGTGAAGAAACCTTTCCATATTTGGAGATGAAATCTCCTTTTCCTCTAGACATAAAGAGTGTCCCCCCCCCCTTGTCCTCTGTGATGACCTTAAAAAGAATAACTCAACACTAAGTTCACTACATATACATGGAGATCATATCCCCCCCCCTTATGTATTTATACATGGAGATCATATCCCCCCTTATTTATACATGGAGATCATATCCCCCCCTTATGTATTTATTAGAGGTCGACCGATATATCGGCCGGCCGATATATCGGCCGATATTTGGCGTTTTTTACTTAATCGGCATCGGCCGATTGTGCTGATAAAAAAGGCCGATTATAACTTCAGCCGTGACTTGCAAATGACTTCTGTAATACAAGTCAATGCAAGTTGCCTGAAAGTTATCTTCTCTCCTTCTCTGGGCAGCCTGCCAAGTCTGATAAGAAGATACATTTGTATCTCTTCAAGTTCTTTTTTATCAATACACTGAACTCCGTGGAGAAGTTTTCAGTTTAACCATTTAAAGACTAAATCTTTTCTGACACTTGTTGCTTACAAGTAAAAATCCTGTATTTTCTGCTAGAAAATCACTTAGAACCCCCAAACATTATATATATTTTTTTTAGCAGAGACCCTAGGGAATAAAATAGCGGTTGTTGCAATATTTTATGTCACACGGTATTTGCGCAGCGGTCTTTCAAACGCAATTTAAAAAAAAATACACTAATAAATTAAAAAAAAAAACTAAGCAGTAAAGTTAGCCCATTTTTTTTTGTCCAAAAGTTTTGATTACCTGTTTTTGTGTATTAATTTTTAAGATATAGTTTTTTTTTTATATTTTTTTTAATCTAAATTCTACATACAAGTGAACTGATTGGAGGTTTGTTTTGTTAATAAATGTTTAAATGTAAAAAAAATTTCTGTATCACTTTAGGTTGCTTTCACACTGGAGCGGGCATGCGTTGACGGTAAAACGCTGCTAGTTTTAGCGGCGCTTTACCGTCATTTTAGCGGCGCTATTCGGCTGCTAGCGGGAGCTTATCACCCAGCAGCAGCCGAGGAAGAGGGTTAAATGCGCGCCTGAAGCGCCGCTGCCGATAACGCTTTGCAGGCGCTTTGGCAGCGGTGTGCATTCATTTCAATGGGCAGGAGTGGTGGTATACACCGCTCCAAAGATGCTGCTTGCAGGACTTTTTTTAACATCCTGCCAGCGCATCGCCTCAGTGTGAAAGCTCTCGGGATATCACACTGAGACTGCAGGGGAGCCCTTTTACAGGCACTTTACAGGCGCTATTTTTAGCCCAAAAGCGCCTGAAAAAAGCCCCAGTGTGAAAGGGGTCTAAATGTTAGATTTTATGAGATGAAGGGGAAAAAAAAAAAAAAAAAATCGGCCTAATATATCGGCCCAAAAAAATCGGCATCACATATCGGCCATCGGCCACTGCGATTTCTAAATATCGGCATCGGCATCGGCCAGAGAAAAACCCATATCGGTCGACCTCTAGTATTTATACATGGAGATCATATCCTCCCCCTTATGTATTATACATGGAGATCATATCCCCCCTTATGTATTTATACATGGAGATCATATCCCCCCTTATGTATTTATACATGGAGATCATATCCCCCCTTATGTATTTATACATGGAGATCATATCCCCCCTTATGTATTTATACATGGTGATCATATCCCCCCTTATGTATTTATACATGGAGATCATATCCCCCCCCTTATGTATTTATACATGGAGATCATATCCCACCTTATGTATTTATACATGGAGATCATATCCCCCCTTATGTATTTATACATGGAGATCATATCCCCCCTTATGTATTTATACATAGAGATCATATCCCCCCTTATGTATTTATACATGGAGATCATATCCCCCCTTATGTATTTATACATGGAGATCATATCCCCCCCCTTATGTATTTATACATGGAGATCATATCCCCCCCTTACGTATTTATACATGGAGATCATATCCCCCCTTATGTATTTATACATGGAGATCATATCCCCCCTTATGTATTTATTGATTCCCACCGATCCTTCTCCACCATTGATTCCCACCGATCCTTCTCCACCATTGATTCCCACCGATCCTTCTCCACCATTGATTCCCACCGATCCTTCTCCACCATTGATTCCCACCGATCCTTCTCCACCATTGATTCCCACCGATCCTTCTCCACCATGGACTCCCCCACAGATCCTTCTCCACCATGGACTCCCCCACAGATCCTTCTCCACCACTGATTCCCCCAGATCCTTCTCCACCATTGATTCCCCCAGATCCTTCTCCACCATTGATTCCCCCAGGTCTTTCTCCACCATTGATTCCCACAGATCCTTCTCCACCATGGACTCCCCCCTAGATCCTTCTCCACCATTAATTCCCACAGATCCTTCTCCACCATGGACTCCCCCCCCCAGATCCTTCTCCACCAGGGACTCCCCCCAGATCCTTCTCCACCGTTGATTCCCATAGATCCTTCTCCACCGTTGATTCCCCACAGATCCTTCTCCACCATTGATTCCCCACAGATCCTTCTCCACCATTGATTCCCCACAGATCCTTCTCCACCATTGATTCCCCACAGATCCTTCTCCACCATTGATTCCCCACAGATCCTTCTCCACCATTGATTCCCCACAGATCCTTCTCCACCATTGATTTCCACAGATCCTTCTCCACCATTGATTTCCACAGATCCTTCTCCACCATTGATTTCCACAGATCCTTCTCCATGGACTCCCCCCAGATCCTTCTCCACCATTGATTCCCACCGATCCTTCTCCACCATTGATTCCCACCGATCCTTCTCCACCATTGATTCCCACAGATCCTTCTCCACCATTGATTCCCCACAGATCCTTCTCCACCATTGATTCCCCACAGATCCTTCTCCACCATTGATTCCCCACAGATCCTTCTCCACCATTGATTCCCCACAGATCCTTCTCCACCATTGATTCCCCACAGATTCTCCTTCACCATGGACTCCCCCCCAGATCCTTCTCCACCAGGGACTCCCCCCCAGATCCTTCTCCACCATTGATTCCCACAGATCCTTCTCCACCATTGATTCCCCACAGATCCTTCTCCACCATTGATTCCCCACAGATCCTTCTCCACCATTGATTCCCCACAGATCCTTCTCCACCATTGATTTCCACAGATCCTTCTCCACCATTGATTTCCACAGATCCTTCTCCACCATTGATTTCCACAGATCCTTCTCCATGGACTCCCCCCAGATCCTTCTCCACCATTGATTCCCACCGATCCTTCTCCACCATTGATTCCCACCGATCCTTCTCCACCATTGATTCCCACAGATCCTTCTCCACCATTGATTCCCCACAGATCCTTCTCCACCATTGATTCCCCACAGATCCTTCTCCACCATTGATTCCCCACAGATCCTTCTCCACCATTGATTCCCCACAGATTCTCCTTCACCATGGACTCCCCCCCAGATCCTTCTCCACCAGGGACTCCCCCCCAGATCCTTCTCCACCATTGATTCCCACAGATCCTTCTCCACCATTGATTCCCGACAGATCCTTCTCCACCATTGATTCCCACAGATCCTTCTCCACCATTGATTCCCCACAGATCCTTCTCCACCATTGATTCCCCACAGATCCTTCTCCACCATCGACTCCCCCAGATCCTTCACCATTGATTCCCAAAGATCCTTCTCCACTATTGATTCCCACAGATCCTTCTCCACCATTGATTCCCACAGATCCTTCACCAGGGACTCCCCCCAGATCCTTCTCCACCAGGGACTCCCCCCCAGATCCTTCTCCACCAGGGACTCCCCCCCAGATCCTTCTCCACCAGGGACTCCCCCCCAGATCCTTCTCCACCAGGGACTCCCCCCCAGATCCTTCTCCACCAGGGACTCCCCCCCAGATCCTTCTCCACCAGGGACTCCCCCCCAGATCCTTCTCCACCATTGATTCCCCAGATCCTTCTCCACTACGGATTCCCCCATTATATATATATATATATATATATTATATATATATATATATATATATATATATATATATATATTTTTAGCAGGGGCCCTTAAGAATAAAATAGCGATTGTTGCAATTTTTTATAATCTCATAGTATTTGCGCAGCGGTTTTTCAAACGCAATTTGTTTTGGGGAAAAAATACACATTAATAAAGTTTAATGCAAAAAAAAAAAACAAAAACTACTATTGGGGTCTGATAGGACCAGCTCCAGATCATGTGACTACTGTGGCAGCTGATCACAGTGGTCATATGATCACCAATCCTTCACCCCCCCGCACCCCCAGCGTTCAAAACTAAGGTTATGCCGTGGCAAATGGGGAAGGGGTTAGAAAGCGATTTGTAAACAAACTGTTCCCCACCCAAAATAAAAAAAGAAAATGACTTTCCTAAGCCCCGGCGATGTCATGGCATCTTCCTGTGACGTGGAATCAGCTGTAACTCCAAACCGCGCAGGCGCAACGCATCATACAGAATAAATATATATTTATGAAGATAAGCTCACTCGATTGCTGAAATTAGTTTGCCAATTCAAAACGGGGTTTGGATTACTTACTGTAGGCGTGATGAGATCGAGTGTAAGGTGTACCAAGATGGCCTTAAGAACGTACATTTCGTAAGTGTTAGTTGATCATTTTGTCACAACACCAGCAGAGCTGGAAGCCTGAAATCCCAGGAGGAATCCCAGAATGAATCCCCAGAATCCCAAGAGGAATCCCCAGAATCCCAAGAGGAATCCCCAGAATCCCAAGAGGAACTCCAGGAGGAATCCCAGAATCCCAAGAGGAACCCCAGGAGGAATCCCAGAATCCCAAGAGGAACCCCAGGAGGAATCCCAGAATCCCTAGAGGAACCCCAGGAGGAATCCCAGAATCCCTAGGAGGAACCCCCAGGAGGAATCTCTCTTACAAAGGGCCGGATTGCACTCTTGCTGTAACTGAAGCTCCCAGATGTGCGGGAAGGTGACATCACCCACAATTCCCAGCAGTATTAGAAGACGGGGAGAAAGTTTTATTTATTTTTTGTGTGAAAGTTTAGTTTACCAATGGCATTATTGAAGATATTAGAGTTATTAGAGGGGGGGGGCTTGCCATGGGGTTATGTATAGCAGAGAGGGTGGAGGATGGGATCTTCTTGCACACACCGCACCTTACATCACTGCCTGCACTTCGCACTATGACCAACACCGACCGGTGATTAAGAAATGAACCTTCCACCACCGCCCACAATAAAAGGGCAATGAGGAGCAGATACAGATCACATCCTCACTGTACTCCAGGAACCCCCAAAATCACAGAGCCCTCATAATAATAATCTCCTCACCCTGACCAGGCTGCACGGCTTTTACTGAAATATTCAAAGAAAGGGAGGTCAGGACCTGGCTGTGCGTTATGATGGGGGGGGGGGATTTGGATCAGTTCACAGCTCTGTACTTTATTTGTGAATTTATATTTGCTCGCACTTCAGCTTTATCATTTATTAGAGAAACGGAAAATTCAAGACAAAGTATTCAGTGAGAAGCTCTGAGAGGTCAAACCTGGGAGAAGGACTGATCTTCACTCCGCTGTCGTACACCTTCCTACTCCCACGCCACGCGCCACCCTACTCCCGCGCCACCCTACTCCCGCGCCACGCGCCTTCCTACTCCTGTGCCACCCTACTCCCGCGCCACCCTACTCCCACGCCACCCTACTCCCACGCCACGCGCCACCCTACTCCCGCGCCACCCTACTCCCGCGCCACGCGCCTTCCTACTCCCGCGCCACCCTACTCCCGCGCCACGCGCCTTCCTACTCCTGTGCCACCCTACTCCCGCGCCACCCTACTCCCACGCCACCCTACTCCCACGCCACGCGCCACCCTACTCCCGCGCCACCCTACTCCCGCGCCACGCGCCTTCCTACTCCTGTGCCACCCTACTCCCGCGCCACCCTACTCCCACGCCACCCTACTCCCACGCCACGCGCCACCCTACTCCCGCGCCACCCTACTCCCACGCCACGCGCCACCCTACTCCCGCGCCACCCTACTCCCACACCCCGCGCCACCCTACTCCCGCGCCACCCTACTCCCGCGCCACGCGCCACCCTACTCCCGCGCCACCCTACTCCCACGCCACCCTACTCCCACGCCCCGCGCCACCCTACTCCCGCGCCACCCTACTCCCACACCCCGCGCCACCCTACTCCCGCGCCACGCGCCACCCTACTCCCGCGCCACCCTACACCCACACCCCGCGCCACCCTACTCCCACGCCACGCGCCACCCTACTCCAGCGCCACCCTACTCCCACACCACGCGCCTTCCTACTCCCGCGCCACCCTACTCCCGCACCACGCGCCTTCCTACTCCCGCGCCACCCTACTCCCGCACCATGCGCCTTCCTACTCCCGCGCCACCCTACTCCCGCACCACGCGCCTTCCTACTCCTGTGCCACCCTACTCCCGCACCACCCTACTCCCACACCACGCGCCTTCCTACTCCTGTGCCACCCTACTCCCGCACCACGCGCCTTCCTACTCCCGCACCACCCTACTCCCGCACCACCCTACTCCCGCACCACGCGCATTCCTACTCCTGTGCCACCCTACTCCCGCACCACGCGCATTCCTACTCCTGTGCCACCCTACTCCCGCACCACGCGCCTTCCTACTCCTGTGCCACCCTACTCCCACACCACGCGCCTTCCTACTCCTGTGCCACCCTACTCCCACGCCACCCTACTCCCACACCACGCGCATTCCTACTCCTGTGCCACCCTACTCCAGCACCACGCGCCTTCCTACTCCTGTGCCACCCTACTCCCGCACCACCCTACTCCCACACCACGCGCCTTCCTACTCCCGCACCACCCTACTCCCACACCACGCGCCTTCCTACTCCCGCACCACCCTACTCCCACACCACGCGCCTTCCTACTCCTGTGCCACCCTACTCCCACGCCACCCTACTCCCACACCACGCGCCTTCCTACTCCTGTGCCACCCTACTCCCACACCACGCGCCTTCCTACTCCCGCACCACCCTACTCCCACACCACGCGCCTTCCTACTCCTGTGCCACCCTACTCCCACGCCACCCTACTCCCACACCACGCGCCTTCCTACTCCTGTGCCACCCTACTCCCGCTACCACCCTACTCCCCACACCACGCGCCTTCCTACTCCCGCGCGCCACCCTACTCCCGCGCCATGCTCCTTCCTACTCCTGTGTCACCCTACTCCCACACCACGCGCCTTCCTACTCCCGCACCACCCTACTCCTGTGCCACCCTACTCCCACACCACGCGCCTTCCTACTCCCGCACCACCCTACTCCTGTGCCACCCTACTCCCACACCACGCGCCTTCCTACTCCCGCACCACCCTACTCCTGTGTCACCCTACTCCCACACACGCGCCTTCAGCCTGAGACAATACATACAACTCAACATCTCAGGACCCCCCCCCCCCCCCCCAAAATCACAGGTCTCCCCATAGTGTCAAACCCCCCCCCCAATGACATCAGAGGTTCCCCCATCATGTCCAAGGTCCATCATAAATCACAGGTCCCCCATCACAACATATCCACCAATTTCAGAGGGACCCCCATGACTTCAGAGACCCCCCCAAATCACGTCAGAGCCCCCATCATGTCAGAGGCCCCCCAAATCACGTCAGATCCCCCATCATGTCAGAGACCCCCCCAAATCACGTCAGATCCCCCATCATGTCAGAGACCCCCCCAAATCACGTCAGATCCCCCATCATGTCAGAGACCCCCCCAAATCACGTCAGATCCCCCATCATGTCAGAGACCCCCCCAAATCACGTCAGATCCCCCATCATGTCAGAGACCCCCCCAATCACGTCAGATCCCCCATCATGTCAGAGACCCCCCCAAATCACGTCAGATCCCCCATCATGTCAGAGACCCCCCCAAATCACGTCAGATCCCCCATCATGTCAGAGACCCCCCCAAATCACGTCAGATCCCCCATCATGTCAGAGACCCCCCAAATCACGTCAGATCCCCCATCATGTCAGAGACCCCCCCAAATCACGTCAGATCCCCCATCATGTCAGAGACCCCCCCAAATCACGTCAGATCCCCCATCATGTCAGAGACCCCCCCCAAATCACGTCAGATCCCCCATCATGTCAGAGACCCCCCCAAATCACGTCAGATCCCCCATCATGTCAGAGGCCCCCCAAATCACAGGTTCCCCATCACGTTAGATCCCCCCCCCCCCCCCCAATTAGAGCCACCCCCCATGACAGAGGTGCCCCCATCATATCAGAGTGCCCCCCCCCCAAAATCACAGGTACCCCCCAGGACTTCAGAGACCACCCCCATCACGTCAAATCCCCCCACCCCCAACTAGAGCCACCCCCCAATTCAGGGGTCCCCCATGACATCAGAGATGCCCCCAAATCACAAGTCCCCCATCACGTCAGACCCCCCCAGCCATCATGTCCAAGCCCCCCCCCAAAATCACAGGTACCCCCCATGACTTCAGAGACCACCCCCATCTCACAGGTCCCCCCACCCCAACTAGAGCCGCCCCCCAATTCAGGGGTCCCCCATGACATCAGAGATCCCCCCCCATCATATCAGAGACCCCCCTAGGAGAAGATCCTCACCCCCCCCCCCCCCGGGTTGGACCCCCTGCCATGGCAGATCACGTGATGAGGATGTGATCTCCCCCCATATATGGATTGTGGGGGGGGGGGGGGAGGGGGAGGGGACACCTCCTTCACAGTCTCCTCCCCCCCCTCTTCATGTGACTCTGTAGATCAGGATGACTGGTTGCCCCTGGCAACTAACACCCTCATAGGAACGCTGGAAGAGGCCGTCGCCCATAGCAACCCGCTCTCCTGATTGTCTGCTGGGGGTATCGGTGATGTATGGGGGGTCTCCGGTACTCACATGCCAGATAGCGAAGAAGATGAGGGCGGCGGTGAGGAGAAGGGCGAGCATATAACAGAAGGCCGCGAACGTGAACGCCATGTTCAGTCCGGGGAGAGAGGAGGAGGCGGCCGGCGCGGGGGCTGCTGGGAAAAATCATTCACCGGTCATCAGAGAAGAGGGGGGGGGGCGGGAGCGCGCACGTACTGTCCTCGGGCCGCGAGCACGGACAGCTGCGGGGAGCTAAAAAGGAGACGCTGCACGCAGATGTTCTGTCATCATCTCCAACCAATCAGAAACGCCCACCGCGGGAGCGCGCGAGCCTGGGTGTCTGAGGGGAGAAGCGGGGGCGCGCGAGCCTAGGTCTCTGAGGGGAATGGCGGGAGCGCGCGAGCCTGGGTCTCTGAGGGGAATGGCGGGAGCGCGCGAGCCTGGGTCTCTGAGGGGAATGGCGGGAGCGCGCGAACCTGGGTCTCTGAGGGGAGAAGCGGGAGCGCGTGAGCCTGGGTCTCTGAGGGGAATGGCGGGAGCGCGCGAACCTGGGTCTCTGAGGGGAATGGCGGGAGCGCGCGAACCTGGGTCTCTGAGGGGAATGGCGGGAGCGCGCGAACCTGGGTCTCTGAGGGGAATGGCGGGAGCGCGCGAACCTGGGTCTCTGAGGGGAGAAGCGGGAGCGCGTGAGCCTGGGTCTCTGAGGGGAATGGCGGGAGCGCGCGAGCCTGGGTCTCTGAGGGGAATGGCGGGAGCGCGCGAGCCTGGGTCTCTGAGGGGAATGGCGGGAGCGCGCGAACCTGGGTCTCTGAGGGGAATGGCGGGAGCGCGCCTCCTCAGTCCTGTCACCCATTAATGGAGAATGTCCATCTTCATTCCTCCTCATCTCCATCATTCTTCCTCATCTCCATCCTTCCTCCTCATCTCCATCCTTCCTCCTCATCTCCATCCTTCCTCCTCATCTCCATCCTTCCTCCTCATCTCCATCCTTCCTCCTCATCACCATCCTTCCTCCTCATCTCCAACATTCCTCCTCATCAGAGACCCCAGAGAATAAAATGGCGGCCATTCCAATTTTTATGTTTAATAATGTGTTTAATAATACATTAGTGCAACAGTTCACGGAACGCAAAATTTCAGGAAAAAGTAGACTGAAACCTTTTTTTTCAGCGCAGAAATGCGACGTCCGGCCAAATTTCTGGGTAAAATATAAAAGACGAAGTTGCGTCAAGTAAATAAATATCCGACATCTCAAAGCTTAAAATTGCGTGCGCCTGTAAAACGGCGACAAAGTCCAGTCCCTTTATATTTTCCATAGGTGACGCTAGAAAGGCCTCTTCGGGTCGCCAGTTTAGGGAGAGTCGTGAAATACGGTCCTAGAAATATAAATCTCACTCCGGCGTGTGCGGCGATACCTCACATGCATGGCGCAATTTTTGTCTACATGTGCGCGCTCCATTGCATTGGGGTGTGTAGGAAGGGGTGATGGCGCGGCTTTTATCGTGTTTTTTTTTTTATTTTGATGTTATTACAAAAAATCAAGATTTTTTACACTTTCTTTTTTATTGTAACTTTATTGCAATTATGAGGGGGGACAAAAAGCCCCCCCCCCATGTGATGGCATTGGGCAGGTGAGAGGTCCAATTTATGGAGACATTGGGGGCCTCCAATCACCAATGCCCCTCCCCCCATGTGATGGCATTGGGCAGGTGAGAGGTCCAATTTATGAAGACATTGGGGGCCTCCAATCACCAATGCCCCTCCCCCCATGTGATGGCACTGGGCAGGTGAGAGGTCCAATTTATGGAGACGATGGGGGGTCTCCAATCACCAATGCTCCCCCCTCTGTGATGGCATTGGGCAGATGAGAGGTCCAATTTATGGAGACATTGGGGGTCTCCAATCACCAATGCCCCCCCCCCCCCCCATGTGATGGCATTGGGCAAGTGAGAGGTCCAAATTATGGAGACATTGAGGATCTCCAATCACCAATGCCCCCCCCCCCCATGTGATGGCATTGGGCAAGTGAGAGGTCCAAATTATGGAGACATTGGGGGTTTCCAATCACCAATGACTCCCCCTCCCTCCATGTGAAGGCATAGGGCAGGCGAGAGGTCCAATTTATGGAGACATTGGGGGTCTCCAATCACCAATGCCCCCCCTCCTCCCATGTGATGGCATTGGGCAGGTGAGAGGTCCAAATTATGGACACATTGGGGGTCTCCAACCACCAATGTCCCACCCCTCCCCCCATGTGAAGGCAGTGGGCAGGTGAGAGGTCCAATTTATGGAGACATTGGGGGTCTCCAATCACCAATGTCCGTCCGTCCCCCCATGTGATGGCATTGGGCAGGTGAGAGGTCCAAATTATGGAGACATTGGGGGTCTATTAGATCTCCAATGTCCCCCCCGCCCTCCAATGCAGCCAATAAACCACAACCCTAGGTTCACATCTATGCGGCTGCGGTTGATGTGCTTTTTCAGCGCGTTTTGCATTTTTTAACCCAGGTTTTTACGTGCAGTTTTTATGCACTTTGCTGTTTTTTTTCTCTTTAACACATAGTGTAAGCTGGTTGATAAGGAGTCGGCTGGTAAGCTGCCGCATCCTTAACAACCGATAAGTCATCAGCTGTCAGCTGGTTTCCTCACTGACAGCTGAATGTAAAAAAAAGAATTGCCAGCAATAAAAAAAATATGGAAAAAAAATGGCGTGCCCCCCCCCTCCATCCATACCAGATCCTTATCCAAGCATGCAGCCTGGCAGGTCAGGAAAGGACGAGGACGAGTGAGCCATACCAGGCCACATGCCCTCAACAATGGGGGGTTGGGGGGTGCTTTTGGGCGGGGGGGGGCTCTGCATTTGAAGTTTATTACATGCAAAACGCAATCTGCTGCGGAAAAAAAGTCCCTGACCCTTTTCAAAAACGCAGCGGCTGAAAAACAGATACTGTAGATGAGAACGTGCCCCATAGGGAAGTAGCCAAGGAATGATAGCTGTGACCCCGGAAGTGACACAATACACATGGTGCCTGGGTCCAATAGTCATGGGGGGAGGGGGGATCAAGATATAAGGGATGTCTATGGAATGGGTCAGGCTCATTACATAACACATAGCTCCCAACTGTCCCTGATTTGGAGGGATTGTCCCTGATTTGGAGGAATTGTCTCTGATTCAGAGGGACTGTCTCTGATTCGGAGGAATTGTCTCTGATTTGGAGGGATTGTCTCTGATTCAGAGGGACTGTCTCTGATTCGGAGGAATTGTCTCTGATTTGGAGGGATTGTCTCTGATTCGGAGGGATTGTCTCTGATTCGGAGGGACTGTCTCTGATTCGGAGGGACTGTCTCTGATTCGGAGGGACTGTCTCTGATTTGGAGGGACTGTCTCTGATTTGGAGGGGCTGTCTCTGATTTGGAGGGATTGTCTCTGATTTGGAGGGACTGTCTCTGATTTGGAGGGGCTGTCTCTGATTTGGAGGGATTGTCTCTGATTCGGAGGGATTGTCTCTGATTTGGAGGGACTGTCTCTGATTTGGAGGGATTGTCTCTGATTTGAAGGGATTGTCTCTGATTTGGAGGGACTGTCTCTGATTCGGAGGGACTGTCTCTGATTCGGAGGGACTGTCTCTGATTCGGAGGGACTGTCTCTGATTTGGAGGGACTGTCTCTGATTTGGAGGGGCTGTCTCTGATTTGGAGGGATTGTCTCTGATTTGGAGGGACTGTCTCTGATTTGGAGGGGCTGTCTCTGATTTGGAGGGATTGTCTCTGATTCGGAGGGATTGTCTCTGATTTGGAGGGACTGTCTCTGATTTGGAGGGATTGTCTCTGATTTGAAGGGATTGTCTCTGATTTGGAGGGACTGTCTCTGATTTGGAGGGATTGTCTCTGATTTGGAGGGACTGTCTCTGATTTGGAGGGGCTGTCTCTGATTTGGAGGGATTGTCTCTGATTTAGAGGGACTGTCTCTGATTTGGAGGGATTGTCTCTGATTCGGAGGGACTGTCTCTGATTCGGAGGGATTGTCTCTGATTTGGAGGGACTGTCTCTGATTTGGAGGGGCTGTCTCTGATTTGGAGGGATTGTCTCTGATTTAGAGGGACTGTCTCTGATTTGGAGGGATTGTCTCTGATTTAGAGGGACTGTCTCTGATTCGGAGGGATTGTCTCTGATTTGGAGGGACTGTCTCTGATTTGGAGGGACTGTCTCTGATTTGGAGGGGCTGTCTCTGATTTGGAGGGATTGTCTCTGATTTAGAGGGACTGTCTCTGATTTGGAGGGATTGTCTCTGATTTGGAGGGACTGTCTCTGATTTGGAGGGATTGTCTCTGATTTGGAGGGATTGTCTCGGATTTGAAACAATGTCCCTCTTTCCTCCTCATTTGTCCTATATTTTGGTCTGATCTATATAGTTGTATATAAAATGCATTATTTATCTTTCAAAAACTATTTCCCAGCTTTAAACCTTCTATCCAATTTCTAAATTGCTGCATTTGTAAATTTCAAAATCCCAAATCCCACCCCCACCAATGAGCTTTCCCCCCACCTCAATTATGAGCTTCCCCCACCTCCATCAATAAGCCTTCCCTTTTCCCACCTCCATTAATGAGCCTTCCCTTTTCCCACCTCCATTAATAAGCCTTCCCTCTCCACCTCCATCAATGAGCCTTGCCTCCCCACCTCCATCAATGAGCCTTCCCTCCCCACCTCCATCAATGAGCCTTCCCTCCCCACCTCCATCAATGAGCCTTGCCTCCCCACCTCCATCAATGAGCCTTCCCTCCCCACCTCCATCAATAAGCCTTCCCTCCCCACCTCCATCAATGAGCCCTCCCTTTTCCCACCTCCATTAATAAGCCTTCCCTCCCCACCTCCATCAATGAGCCTTGCCTCCCCACCTCCATCAATAAGCCTTCCCTCCCCACCTCCATCAATGAGCCCTCCCTCTTCCTCACCTCCATCAATGAGTCTTCCCTCCCCCACCCATCAATAAGCCTTCCCTCCTCACCTCCATCAATGAGCCTTCCCTCCCCCCACCTCCATCAATGAGCCCTCCCTCTTCCCATCTCCATCAACGAGCCTTGCTTCCCCACCTCCATCAATAAGCCTTCCCTCCCCACCTCCATCAATGAGCCTTCCCTCCCCACCTCCATCAATGAGCCTTGCCTCCCCACCTCCATCAATGAGCCTTCCCTCCCCACCTCCATCAATGAGCCTTGCCTCCCCACCTCCATCAATAAGCCTTCCCTCCCCACCTCCATCAATGAGCCCTCCCTTTTCCCACCTCCATTAATAAGCCTTCCCTCTCCACCTCCATCAAGGAGCCTTCCCTCCCCACCTCCATCAATGAGCCTTGCCTCCCCACCTCCATCAATAAGCCTTCCCTCCCCACCTCCATCAATGAGCCCTCCCTCTTCCTCACCTCCATCAATGAGTCTTCCCTCCCCCACCCATCAATAAGCCTTCCCTCCTCACCTCCATCAATGAGCCTTCCCTCCCCCCAC
Source organism: Aquarana catesbeiana (assembly GCF_042186555.1). Lineage (NCBI taxonomy): Eukaryota > Metazoa > Chordata > Amphibia > Anura > Ranidae > Aquarana > Aquarana catesbeiana. The sequence continues at coordinate 4,170,391 of NC_133336.1, forward strand.
CTCCATCAATGAGCCCTCCCTCTTCCCACCTCCATTAATGAGCCTCCGCTCCATTAATGAGTCTTTTCCCCACCTCATTAATGAGCCTTTCCTCCCTTCCATCAATGATCCCCCCCACCTCCATCGATGAGCCTTCACCTGTCGCCGGTTCTCCTTCTTTGGACCACTTTTGGTCAGTCCTGACCACTGCAGTCCAGGAACATCCCACAAGAGCTGCAGTTTTGGAGTTGTTCTGACATGGTCATCTAGACAATTTGGCCCTCAAATCCTCACACTTGTCTATTTTTTCTATCGACACAAAACTTTGAGGACAACATGTTCACTTGCTGCCTCATATATCCAACCCGCTTCCAGATGTGATGGTAATGAGATAATCAAGGTTATTCACTTTACCTGTCAGTGGTCAGAATGGTATGGTTGATGATCGGTATACATACAGTATATTTATATTTATTATCCTAATAAGTAACAATAAATGCATAATAATGAAAAAAAAAAAGTTTAAGCTTACAAAGATGCACAGAAACTCTGAAATTGAAATGATTTATTTACCCAAGATAAACCATAAATGCACAAAACACCACATCTGGTACTAGTAATATACAGAGACATCATATACTACAACCCGGGAAGGCAGCAGAAGGTTCAGTCTTCTCATCGTTACATTACAAACATCAAACGTCTTCATACTTTTTTTTTATTTTTTTTATTTTTAATTGCATACAAAAAAAGGCAAAAAACGAGTTCACAAGTAAAATTATTTCACCAAGTCTCAGTAAGAAATAAATTGTGTCCGATGTGCTTTATATACAGAGAACACGGAGCTCTACCCGCCAGAAGAGAAGAGCCGGAGCAGACCCGGCGGCGTCCTCTGCCACGCAAATCAGGTAAGTTTAGTGTCAGAACGAATGTGAATTAGTGATTTCAGAACATGCACAGGACTGAAATGAAGGACTAACGGGTCACCTTTCGGACCTCGGCCTGAAACTGGGACTGTATCCCCCCCCTGCACACACCAACAGCAGCCAATCACCTTCTGCCTTTTTTTTTTAATAAACCTGAAGAAGCAGCATGAAAGGCAGAACCTGCTTGGTTTCAATAGGTAATGCAGGCAGTTTCACTTTAATACATCAGGTGCTAAAAAACAGTTTCTCAACTCTGGTCCTAAAGTCTAAATCCAACCAAAAAAATAATAAATGCAACCATAGTAAATAATAAAAAAAAAAAAAAAGTGCATTTATTTTATTTGCATAGAAGCCTTAGGAAGCATTGCACCTGCGCACAGTGGAACGTGGGTGCAATGCCCGGGCTCCTGCAGCTGCTGGTACAGACCTCTGGTTGTAGGGTTGATAAAAGGAGTACAAGTACGGTGACCTCACCGTCAGGACCTGGATCACCTGCTGGTGGCACTGTGGTTCCCTGGGCGGAGGGTTGTAATTCCAGTGTTTAAATTTTAACAATATTAATTTTAATGAACACAAAATAATTAGAATATTTATAATTATTATTATAATAATTATCCTTATTTGATTTAAAACGATAGAGAGCCGGCAACTTTGATATCCATGTTGAAGTCTTTATTGGTCAAATGGTGGTGACATTAAAAAAACGAACGCGTTTCGGGGAGCAGTCTTAATCATTAACGCTACTCGTCATATAATAATAATAAATATTATAATTATTTTGCATTTGTGCCAGCCCCTTCCTAAAGCCTAATGGCTGGAATACACGGTTAGAAAATCGGCCGATCGTTCGACAGCCGACCAACGAAACAGGGTTTGTTGGTCGAAATCGTTGTCAACATTAACCCATCGAAAAAAATTGTTAAAAGAGCAATCGATTTAATGCGTAGTGTTGACGTTTCACGCACAAGTGGAAGTGATGTAGTGTGCGTGTGACCTTGTAGCCTTCCGCTCATGCGTGCTAACGCTCAAGAGACAAACTTTTTCGTTCATAATATCGATATCAGGTATTACTTGTTGGGCATCAACGATTAGAAAAATCGTCCGATCGTTCGCAAAACGGAAATTTTCGTCCGATATTCTTATCGTGTATTCCTGCTATAAGTCCATATTTTTATTAATTTGAAATTATGTTGCCAAAACTAACAAAAATAATATATATATATATATAATCACTGCAACACTCATCTGCACATGCCAATCCTTTTCTGGGTGGAATGACAGCCAGTGTCTTTCAGTCTGACTTCCTCTAAGCCCAGGGTGTCATGGACACGCCCCCTGGAGTTATGTCATCACACTTATCTGGGCTTACAGAAGAAGAACAGCACAAGGTGAACATCAGCATTCAGGACTGTCCCCCCCACCATACAAAAGGGGAATCCAGAAGAGGCCCCCACCCTTCCCCTGACCACCAGAACATGACTGACATTTAGGCAAGTACTGGTAAAAATTAAAAAGAAAATATAGAGAAGGGTGGTGCAAAAATTCTCAGAGTTGGGCTTCAAGGTGGCAGTTAGAGTGAGCCATGTTGTGAAGGTGCCCACCTCCATCATTAGGACTGACACAAGAAGCCCAGAAAAGGAGACTTCCTACTGAGAGCTGCTCAGCTATATGATAATGAGGAGGCGGGGCCACACACAGGTCCTTATTAGCTGAATTCTTCCACATGTGTATAGATGTTAGTATCATGAGCACCATATAAACAGCAAGTGCTTTTCACTGAAAATCTTCATCTAAAAAATATTTGGAATTATGATAATTTGGTCAAATGGAATCTCTCTCTCTCTCTCTATATATATATTATATATATTATTATTATTAATTACACACAAATTAAACAGAACTGGACGGTGTTGGACACTTCAGGTCAGAACTGCCAGAATTAGGTTGAGGAGACCCAGCAGGTCAAAACAGGGACTGTCTTGCTTCAGTTTCCTGCTTCAACATAAAAGGACCCGCCATGCTCAAAAGAACCTCATGGGTGGAGCATTTCCCTGAAGGGCTGGCCATGCAGAAATAGATTTTCCCCTCGAGGTTCTGTCTCCTTTTAAGGAGGCCACAGACCTAACAAAATTACCTGAAATGTTTCAGGAATAATAAGCGACAATGTAAGCTTTCAAGAGCGGAATGTGAACAGATAAACAGAATAAATACAAAATTAAGCCACCCATATAGAACAACTTCTTAAAAAGAAACATGGAGGCCCTCTAAGAATACTTTGTTCATCACACTTGACCATACAGTTGTCCAGGCAGTGGGTAGTGGTGACCACTGCGGTCATTATTACACACCTTGCCATAAACTTGACTACATGGTGGGGCGCTGGAATGTAACCTTGGTCATGTCTAGAATAGGTCTGGAGATGTATAGGCGGCTTATAGTAGACCATGACCATGCACTCAGTACCCGGAACAGAAGGTTCAAGTGAAAACAATGCTTCAAAAGCTCCACAAACTTTTTTTTTTTTTTTTAGGTCCAGCAACTGTTTATTAATTCATGGTTCTCAGGAAAAGCCACAATGTTTCATGAGCACAGAGGAGCCCTCTTCATCGGGGCTTGGTACTGTTGACTGGAGAGTATCTGGATGAACAAAGAGATCCTTGAGGAACATTAGGGCCAACTTTACACCCGTTCAGTTTAGGTGACAACATATATCAGACCCCGGCTCTACTGCTCAATCCAAGATTCTATGCTGGAGGCCGGTGCATAGGCTGGGGTATGATAGCTTTCCACCTAAACTGAAAAGATATAAAGTTGGCATTATCCCTTTGTTTAGGTGCCCTGGGTTTAAAGGTGCGTTGTCCATACCTTTAACATGCATTACTATTGAACGGTATGGAACCCTCATTGGTGCAAACCAGCGGAGCTTCCCCCTTCTGGGTGGAGCTCCACTTTAAGCATTTTTGTATGCAATACTAAACATGGCTTTAACACCACTCACAGGGCTTACATGAATTTGTACAGGTGAATAGTAGGATTGCAAATATCTGCCTTAAACTAATTCTCCAGTAAATAGGTACAACACTCCAGCCTAGGTTTACTTCACAGTTTAAAGTGCACCTGCCCTCCACTTACACTAAAAGCCGCCATCTTGTAGAAAACACTGACTGGGCACCAATGCTTCATAGTATGGAGTTCAGGTAGGTTGGCTTCACAGTTGTGTGGTGTGGAAATGGGCGGTAGTACGTGCTTTGCATGGCCAACATACGCATACAGCACTATGTACTGTGCATACCATGCGTTGTAGTGAAAATGCTTCAACTGCAGTTTTTTCATGCATTGAGGTGTGCGGTTACCCCCATCCATAATGAGCGGACTTGCCTTAAAACAGCATGCATCAACGCACTGTAGCGCATGCACAATTATTAATGGGCCTTTAAAGCCGAATTCCAAAGCAGTGCAGGAGTTAAATCCAAGGAGATGTATGACAACTCATGAACTGATCTCTATTATTTAAATCTGGCAAGTTAATGGCTTTGCCGGAGTATACACTGACACTGTCTGTGAGAGACGAGAGAGAGTCACACAGAGCAGCTATGCCTGCTCTTCTCCTCTGCTGCCCATTCAGAGAAGCCTTTGTATTTTGTGCATGAGTTTACATAATACAAAGGCTTCTGTGAATGGGCGGGAGGAGGGGAGGGGGGGGGGCATAGCAGCAGCACTGGCTCAAATGTTGAAGATGCTTAGACCTGAAGCATCAACATCGGGGCTCTCGGAAGTAAAGCGATGGCCCTCTATTATATAATCGGACAGATATAAATAATAGAGAAGCCCAGCAGGTGCCATGCACCACCTTGGACTTAACGAATAGTGTGCCTTCACTTTTTATAAAGGAGCTGAATTTCTGGAATTCAGCTTTTGAGCGGAGTTCCACCCAAAAATGCAACTTCCGCTTTAAGTGATGGTGACCCCGCTGACAAGCCACATTTGGCATGTCATTTTTTTGGAGCGGACACCCAGTTTTTATGGGCACCACTCCTGAAAAGCGATTTGTGGTGGATTTTTTTTTTTCTGATCCTTTAGGGGAGTTTGCATTGCAATACTGCGCAGCAACCCTGTGCTAAGCAGTTGGCATGCGGTTTACGGTGTGGTCTCATTGACGTTAATGGCAAAGCCAAACATGACCCGTCAGGTTAAATTTGGTCGCACCACAAAAAAGAAGCAGCAATGTGTATGGACCTGAGCAGCCGCCATATTATTCTGTAGATAGGCGATCAAGGGGGTGGCTAAAAGTGCAGATCAACGGTCCTTTTTTATTTATTTATTTTTTTTACTGCCCCTTTGCACCCGTGTACACTCAGCCTACGACCCACAGGCTGGTGGAATCTCATACAAGCCGGAATGCATTGAAATAATTAGGAATTCATCTTCATTAAACGGGGGAAACAATCAGAAAAATCTGAGTTTTACACCTTTTGGTCCCCATCAATGCCCAGTTTCTTTAATTCATGAGGATGTGTCTGGTCCCGATCAAATCTTAGTGATTGGCTCTGCCAGCTGAGCCAGAAAGATCTGTGTTTGCTGTGTTTGGGGGGGGGGGGTGAGGCCAATGGCATTGCCTTACAGTAACCAATGAGATTCTACATCGCCCTAATAGGGGCCTGCAGGAGAAGTTTGAATTTGGGGATCACCCAGAAGGAGCCTTTGATAAAGCAAGAGGACTTCTGATTATGGGGTGAATAGAGAAAAAAAAAATGGCCGCCCTTAGGTCATGGAATGGCAGGTGCTGTTCATGGAGATGAAAACTGTATATAAAACGAGTGAAAGAATATGACCTCAGGCTCAATACTCAATACTATGACAAGATATACTGGCCGGTTGTATATTCTGGACCCAAATAATCCAAGAATTGATAAAATGTAAAAAAAAAAAAAAAAAAATACTTACCTCGGACCCGGGCTTCCTCCTCTAGGCAAAGGGTGACCTCAATGGGCTTCTCGCTGGATCCTGGGAAAGCCCAGGATCCAAAAATCTCATAAGAATGGGCGACCGCTCGGTTCTGGATCGTCTTCTTGTAAGATTTGTCATCTTCAGCTCTCCCAAAGATCCTAAAATGAGACTCAATGGTGTCACCAGAACCTGCAGGGAGCAGAACTTCCAACCTTCACTGGAGGATGAAGGAATGAGAGATGATCAGGCTGGTCCCTTTAGGTGGAGGATTGTCCCTGCCCCCCTCATAGTGACACAGACTGTCCTGACGCACCCTTATACGATCGAATGAACATGTTGGCTCCATTTTCAGATACTTTGATAAAGGAGTCCTCTAAGAGGCTCATTCACACAGGCAGAAAAAAACCACGCAGCATTTAGATGCACACAGTGTATTGTTTTTGGTGCATCTAAAAAGTAGCTTAGAGCGCTGCTGGCAAAGCTCCGGTGATGCCCTGTGCTGCGGGTGTCGGCATCCACAGAGCCTATTGAAACCCAATAGATAACGCTGGAAGGGAAAGATGCCGTACTCCAATCAGCCCAAATATCATATAGGGGGGTCAATTGAAAATGGCCTCCCAGGCCACGCCCATGGTGCGTTTCGCCCCCCATCACCAAGCCCTGTGGGTGGGATGAATCAAGTCCGAGGCACGGCCTTGGGAGGAAGTTCTCGATCCCCCCCCCCCTTTCTGATACTTGTGCTGATTGAAGTGCGGCTTCTTTCCGTTTTAGCATTACCTACAGCAGTGATGGCGAATCTTGGCACCCCAGATGTTTTGGAACTACATTTCCCATAATACTCAACTACACTGCAGAGTGCCTGAGCATCATGGGAAATGTAGTTCCAAAACATCTGGGGTGCCGAGGTCATTGAGCCCAAACACACACTGCTGCGTCTACATGCAAAAATGTGCGCTGCGTTCAGTCGCGCACAAAAAAAAAAAAAAAGTAGGAAACAGTCGCATTCCATGGCCACACAGATCTGTAAATCGTTCGAGCGTACGTGAATAAACGCATATGCATGTACAAGTGTACTCATTTATTGCAATAAAACAAAAGAACTTTATGGGAGAGATTTACTAAAACGGGAGCAAACCGAATCGGGTGCAGCTGCACATTTTAACCAATCAGCTTCTTACTTCAGCTTGTTCAATAAAGCTTCGACAATAAGCCCCCCCTCCCCCGCCCACATCGGCGCGATTTGACATATCAAATCACATGCCAAAAATCACAGCCCACTGCCGGTGTTCTGCCTGAAAAATCCAAACTCGCCAAAATCTCCGACCACGTTACTTCCGGTGACTCTCCAGCACCGATAATTGGAGATTTGGACGAGTTGGCTGTTTTCACAGAACGGCGGCAGCGTATACAGTACTGAGAAGGAAGTGTCACCAGCACACCAGGGTTTCCAAAATCGGGTCCAAAACTTTAATCACATAATATCAAAAAAATAAATAGAAGCGACGTTTCGCAGCCACGCAGGACCCCTTCATCTGGTCACATGCCTGATGAAGGAGTCCTGCGTGGCTCCGAAGCGTCGCTTCTATTTATTTTTTTGATACTGTGTGATTAAAGTTTTGGACCCAATTTTGGAGATCCTGGTGTGCTGGTGACACTTCCTTCTCATGATTGCAGTCGGTCATTTCAGCACCCAATCTAAGATACAGCCGTTTGTGCAGGAACGTGTGCGCTGGGAGTATTGCATTGGAAGCATATACAGTAGAGTACAGTAGCAGTAGCATATACAGACAAGTTGGCTGTTTTGGCAGAACACGGGGTAAGGAGGGAAAAAAAGCTGTCTCTGCCTGGGAGGCGGCCATGTTGTTGGTTAGTATGGGGGCAGACTCAGGTGTGCGCAGCCTACTGCATTAGAGTGTGCACCCCAAAGCTCAAACACACATGCATGTCACCTGCTGTCACAGGTGGTGGGTGACAGTTGATTGGGAGCATATTACATTACACCCTAAATACGGGTGTTCCTAATGTTGAACCTAGCATTTAACATAATGGGGGCATTTACACTGGCCACTGGCACCCTCAACCACCTACCTGGTGCTGCCCCTAGATATTGCTAATGCACATGGGGCGGATAGGGTGTGCCCAGGCACATCCGGCACACCTTGTGCGCACGCCTATGGGCGGACTAACAATGTCCGCTCGTTATTTGGTGTACCCTACTGTATACGCTGCTGCCGTTCTGTCAAAACAGCCCAGCTCGTTCAAATCTCCAATTATTGCTGCTGTAGAGTCATCGGGAGTGATGTGATTGGAGATTTTGGCGAGTTGGAGTTTTCGGCAGAACACCGGCAAACAGCGCTGTAGCAATCGGTGCGACGCCGACTTTGGGGCACCGCACCGATTTCCAAAAGTAGTTCCTGCACTTAAGGGGGGGGGAGGGATTTAAATAGACATCTGTGCATGTACCCCCCGCACAGATGTCTTTCGAATCGCCCCCCCCCCCCCGAACTCGCACAATTTCAAACCCGCATTCAGTGTGAACGAGGACTAAAACCTGGAAGCTGATTGGTTACTATGCAGAGCTGCACCAGCTTTAGTAAATCTCCCCCCATTGTGTCTAAACACTAGTTCGGTAGGCGTGTATTTTTTACACGGAGTCTTCTGCTAGCTCTGTGTTCCATGCAGAAAATAAACATATGCCCATGTGAATGAGCCCCCCCCCCACCCCCACCCCCACTTCCATAGAGCTTCTCTGTACTCTACGTATTAAATATAGACATTGTATACAGAAAGGATAGGTAACCTCAGCACTTCAGCTGTGATGAAACTACAAATCCCATGAGGCATTGCAGGACTGACAACCACGGGCATGACTCCCAGAGGGAGAGGGATGATGGGATTTGTAGTTTCACTACAGCTGGAGTTCCGGCTCCCCCCTAGCATACAGTATACAAATCCATGTCTGGAATATAAAGTGGTGGCAGAATACGTTGTAGGATAGAATACGACTTCTACAGGGAAAACCTACAAGCTCTGCAATGATCCGGATTTCGCACGCAACGATAATGGAATTGGTCCCTTTTCCTGTAAAAAAAACATTTGAGGTGAAGCAGGACGTCCGATAAACACTCCAATTATGTTCACTAGCGGGATATTCCATGTGGAGATCACATTGTGTCACATGTTGGGTAACAGATACAGTGATGGCGCTCAACTTCTCCGCTCAGAGGCTCCCCAGGAGGTTTAAAGAAGAGTTCCAGGTATGGAGAAGGTTACATAGTTACAGCTTGGACCAACTATGTATATATCATACCTGTGGGATCCCTCTAGAACACAGATATGCAATTAGCAGACCTCCAGCTATTGCAAAACTACAAGTCCCATCATGCCTCTACCCCTGGGTGTCATGCTTGTGGCTGTCAGTCTTGCTATGCCTCATGGGACTTGTAGTTCTGCAACAGCTGGAGGTCCACTAATTGCATATCCCTGCTCTAAAAGGAAATCACTGTGTAGACCGTGGGTGCTCAACCTGTGTCCCTCCAGCTTCTGCGAAAACTACAAGTCCCATGAGGCATTGCAAAGCTGACCGTTACAAACATGGCTCCCACAGGCAGAGGCATGATGGGACTTGTAGTTCCACAACAGCTGGAGGGCCACAGGTTGAGCTCCCATGGTGTAGACCAGGGATGTGCAATTAGTGGAACCTCCAGCTGTTGCAAAACTACAAGTCCCATCATGCCTCTGGGTGTCAGACTTGTGGTTCTCAGAGTCTTGCTATGCCTCATGGGACTTGTAGTTCTGCAACAGCTGGAGGTCCGATAATTGCATATCCCTGATGTAGACACTGCTACTACACCGCTACTACAGTGATCTCCACTAGCTTCCAGGTCCCATGCTGAGATGTGAATACAGAAGGTTGGCTGTCACTTAGAGAACACCTTGCACTTTCTAAATAAATGCAAAGTGTTCTCTGATTGGACGAGGTATGACATCACTGCCCCGCCTCCTCCATCTGTGAGCTGTTTTTGAAAGTCTACCAGATTTCAACTTTAATAAAGCTTTGCCCCTCCTAGGAGGGGACCACAAACACTGAGGGGGGAGGCTTGAGGACCAGGAGTTGTGTGTCACCAAATCACAGCACAGGTATGCCAGCTGCACCATAAATAATACACAAAGTATCCATACAGGATGGAGGTAAAAAGGTACATTGTGGTAGAAAATCCAGAACAGAAACATGGAGCTCCAGTCTGGCCAGGATTACATGGGAAACGTGTCAGAGGAACTACAAGTCACAGCTGGCTCCACCATCTGGTAAGGCCTGCTGGCACTTGTGGTCCCCTCCCTAGTTCATGGTGCCCCCCCCAAGGTTGCCCATCCCCCTATATATATATTTCTTTCCCTCTGAGCGGCTCTGCGGGCAGGGGTGGAGGGGGTGGGTGGCTGGGAAGAAGTTAAGCCGCCGGTTTATTTTAAGGAACTCTGCACGTTTGCAGCGCAGACGCTCAGCGAGTGGGCGGACATCTTGTCTAAATGGAGAATTAAGAAGTACAAAGGGAATACTTTGGGCTCCGACATAGAAAAATAGAGTTTAGTGGAAAAAACCCAGCTTCTCGTTCAGCCATTCCTCGGTGAGGTCTTCTGTGTTCCGGATCTCGAATACCTACAAGACAAAAAAAAAAAAAAAAAAAAAAAAAAAAAAAGTCAAAAATATTTATTGCGCTTACAACTGTGACAGAGAAAATAAAACGTTACATAAAGAATAAAAAAAAGAAAAAGAAAACAACATGCCCACACTCAACTGTGTATTATATATATATATATATATATATATATATATATATATATATATATATATATATATATATATATATATATATATATATATATCTATCTCTCTCTCTATCTCTCTCACAAAAGTAAGTACACCCCTCAGTCACATTTGTGTAAATCTTTTCTTCTCTCTTTTCATGTGACAACACTGAAGAAATGACACTTGTCTACAATGTAAAGTAGTGAGTGTACAGCTTGTATAACAGTGTAAATTTGCTGTCCCCTCAAAATAACTCAACACACAGCCATTAATGTCTAAACCGCTGGCAACAAAAGTCAGTACACCCCTAAGTGAAAATCTCCAAATTGGGACCAAAGTGTCAATATTTTGTGTGGCCGCCATTATTTTCCAGCACTGCCTTAACCCTCTTGGGCATGGAGGTCACCAGAGCTTCACAGGTTGTCACTGGAGTCCTCTTCCCCTCCTCCATGATGACATCACAGAGCTGGTGGATGTTAGAGACCTTGCGCTCCTCCACCTTCCATTTGAGGATGTTCCACAGATGATCAATAGGGTTTAGGTCTGGAGACATGCTTGGCCAGTCCATCACCTTTACCTTCAGCTTCTTTAGCAAGGCAGTGGTGGTCTTGGAGGTGTGTTTGGGGTGGTTATCATGTTGGAATACTGCCCTGCGGTCCAGTCTCTGAAGGGAGGGGATCATGCTCTGCTTCAGTATGTCACAGTACATGTTGGCATTCATGGTTCCCTCAATGATCTGTAGACCCCCAGTGCCGGCAGCACTCATGCAGCCCCAGACCATGACACTCCCACCACCATGCTTGGCTGTAGACAAGACACACTTGTCTTTGTCCTCCTCACCTGGTTGCCCCCACACACGCTTGTCACCATCTGAACCAAATAAGTTTATCTTGGTCTCATCAGACCACAGGACATGGTTCCAGTAATCCATCTCCTTGGTCTGCTTGTCTCCAGCAAACTGTTTGTGGTCTTTCTTGTGCATCATCTTTAGAAGAGGCTTCCTTCTGGGATGACAGCCATGCAGACCAATTTGATGCAGTGTGCGGCGTATGGTCTGTCAGTGGTAGGAGAGGGCAGTAGCTGGGGTGGGGATCTTTTAGGGGGGGGGGGGGGGGCAGCAGTTGATGGGGTTGCGTTGCAGTGCGGGGGACCAGCTCTGTGTCTTTGTCCCAGTCTAGGCCCTCCAGGTATGGTATATGTAGACTTCCATTGTCCCAAGCTGGAGCAACGTAACTATGCAAGGACTTCAGCTTTAAATATTTTTTCTTGTTACAATGAACACAAAGCCCTGGTACCGTCCAATGTATTAACATTCTACAATACAAGACTATACCATGAAATGATTTGCACTCCTATGACGCTTCTCATCACTTCAAAGAAGCACCAGAGAGCTGCAGAAGGGAGGGGCCAGCCACCGACTCACTCAGAGAACGTCAACATTTACATATCAGTAGGCCAGAGATTTGGGGGGTCCGGGGGGGGGGGGTGCAGACTCTGCCCATAGGGTACATGCAGTGAATTGAGGCTTTAATATTGTTTCTAGAGCACACCGCTACACCCCAGGACTGACCATTTCTGGTGAATTATCTGAAATCGAATGATAAAATAAAACATGAAAAAAAATCACATGCAGACAATTTACCTTTGTGAGTTCGGCTTTCTGAACAAGTTTGTTTTTGCTGCCGGCGTACATCATCTGCTGTTCTGGCTTGCAGCCTAGGTTAGAAAAAAAAAAAATTACTGTCCAGTCATTACGCAAGGAGAAAATGACTCAATAGAACTTTAACAGAAAAACTTGGCCAGTGTGTTTCAGGTGAAATGCTAATAAAGTGATAAATGTTCTCCAACCAGCTGGAGTTTCCAAAACCTCATATTCATGCATGGCGTTCCTCACCCACCTCCACATTCTCAACCCTACTGAACACCTCAGGGAAGAAATGGAATCATGATAACATGCCATCTTCTCATCCAACATTAGTACCTGACCTCACAAATGGGCACAGACACCCCCTAAAATCTTGTTGAAAGCCTCCCCAGAAGAGTGGAAGATGGTATAGTACCAAAAGGAGGGTAATGCAATACTAATGGCCATGGTTCTGGAACGGATGTCCATTAAGCTTATATAGGTGTGATGGGTGGAGAAACTGGAGTGTCCTTCACAGAGCCCTGACCTCAACCCTACTGAACACCTTTGGGATGAATTGGAATGCCAATGGTGGGCCAGGTCTTCTCATCCAACACAATGTACCTGACATCATAAATGGGTACAATCCCCCCCCCCCCAAATTCCCAATTAATAGACACCTTCCAACATCTTGTGGAATGCCTTCCCAAAAGAGTGGAGGATGCCGGATCCACAAAGGGGGACTACTCCATACTAATGGTCATGGTTTTGGAACGGGATGTTCAACAAGCTCATATAGGGGCTGATGGTCAGGTGTTCACAAGCCTTGGGTCACATTGGGTATCGCAGGACCCAGACGCCAGGTCGTCATGGTGACTAGAAATTGCGTCCTGGCGCCTGGGCTTTTGTCAGCCAATTCACTGTTGCAGGGACGCACAATTTGTATCGCCGGACTCCCGCAACATGCAGTTCTGGGCCCCGGGTAGGTAGTTTTTCTACAGTTAGCTCTGCCGGGCTCACTTGTCAGGTGGAAGAATTCGGGTGGCTCCTCTGCTGCCCAACTGCTTCCCCACATGCAGGTAAAATGAAGCCCCCCCCCCCCCTCCCCTCCGGGCTGGACTTACCTACAGGGCTGGAAAAGATGAAACACAAGGGGTACGAGACCCTTCCATCTTCATGCTGGTATTTATAACTGTACACTATGAATGTAAGCCAAGATTAAGGAAGATAAAAACACAAAAAAAAAATGTTTGGAATACGGCGAGCATGAACAAAAATATACCCACTGCTGTGGAATCTAACTCCATACACACTATTAGATTTTCTGCAGATTTTTGTCTTCAGATTTACCAAAACCATGTAGTGCGAGGGCCGGCCTGATGGCGTACAAATTGAAACTCTTAAGGTTTAACCTCATATTATATAGTTTTGGTAAATCTGAAGACAAAAATCTGCAGAAAATCTAATAGTGTGTATGGGGTCCAACATTCTGCATGTTTTCAACAGAATGCAACCCCCTCCACCCTCCATAGACACAGCAAGCCATGACTCCACATTTACTGCATAGCCAAACCAAAATCCCCTGCGATGGGATTCTGAAAAGCCCTCACTTCTACAAACATTAATATTCTGCAATGACAGGTTCACTTTAAAGCAAAACTCTATTGCCCCGTACACACGGTCGGATTTTCCGATGGAAAATGTCCGATCGGAGCGTGTTGTCGGAAATTCCGACCGTGTGTGGGCTCCATCGGACATTTTCCATCGGATTTTCCGACACACAAAGTTGGAGAGCAGGAGATAAAATTTTCCGACAACAAAATCCGTTGTCGGAAATTCCGATCGTGTGTACACAAATCCGACGCACAAAGTGCCACGCATGCTCAGAATAAATAAAGGGATGAAAGCTATTGGCCACTGCCCCGTTTATAGTCCCGACGTACGTGTTTTACGTCACCGCGTTCAGAACGATCGGATTTTCCGACAACTTTGTGCGACCGTGTGTAGACAAAAAAAGTTTGAGCCAACATCCGTCGGAAAAAATCCTAGGATTTTGTTGTCGGAATGTCCGAACAAAGTCCGACCGTGTGTACGCCCTATAAGGGTTAACTCCTCGTTATATCTACGGCAGAGGATTGAGGAGGAAATACTTACCATATTTCTTGCTCCGTCAGGGTCCTTCCAGCCTCCAAAATGTGAGATACGGAGTCAATGTCATTGTATTGTGTGTGATGATGCCGAGCTTCCACCACAATCTGGAGCTTCGGGAAAAGGAGGAGAGCAATGGAGACAGCCAAAGCAGGATGTAAGGTATTTTATAGCGCCTGTTCTGAAATCTCCTAGGCAACACAAGAAATTAACTCTTGCAATGCAGCAAAGCTGGGAATGGGGGGGGGGCAGGAATTTGATGTATATTATTACCTTTGCAGTCCAAGCATATGTATGCAGGAGACACCATCAGATGTCTGCATACAATTTAGGTTGTGCTGCAATATACACCTCGACCCCAAAAATACATAGCACTCCTATGAGGATATAGTGACCAACTTGTGGTCACTGGAGCCATTATCTGTGGTCACAGGAGGCATGGTCTGTGGCCAAAACCAACTCCTGTGGTCACTGGAGCCATTGCCTGTGGCTGAAACCAGCTCCTGTGGTCACTGGAGCCATTTTATGTGGCCGGAACCAACTCTTGTGGTCACTGGGGTGGTTTCCTATGGCTTAAACTAACTCTCGAGTTCACTTGAAACACTTCCATGGCTGAAACCAACTTCTGTGGTCACCGGAGACACTTCTCCTGGCTGAACCCAACGCTTGTGGTCACTGTAGCCACTTCCCATGGTTGAGGTCACTGGAGCCACTTCAAGTGTTCAACAATTCAAAAATTACCTTTGGTCACAGGACACATTGTCTGTGACCAAAACCAGTCCCTGTGGTCACTGGAGCCATGGTCTGTGGCCAAAACTAAATTCCTGTGGTCACTGGAGCCTTGCCTTGGCTGAAACCAATTCCCGTGGTCACTGGAGCCATTGCCTGTGGCCAAAACCAATTCCTGTGGTCACTGGAGCCATTGCCTTGGCCAAACCAATTCCTCCTATGGTCATTGGAGCCATTGCCTGTGGCCAAAACCAGCTCCTGTGGTCACTGGAGCCATTTTATGTGGCCAGAACCAACTCTTGTGGTCACTGGGGTGGTTTCCTATGGTTGAAACTAACTCTTGAGTTCACTTGAGACACTTCCCATGACTGAACCCAATGCTTGTGGTCACTGCAGCCACTTCCCATGGTTAAAAAACAATTCTTGAGGTCACTGGAGCCACTTCAAATGTTCAAAAATTCAAAAATTTGCTGTGGCCAAAACTAAATTCCTGTGGTCACTGGAGCCTTGCCTTGGCTGAAACCAATTCCCGTGGTCACTGGAGCCATTGCCTGTGGCCAAAACCAACTCCTGTGTTCACTGGCGCCATTGCCTGTGGCTGAAACTAACTCCTGTGTTCACTGAAGCCATTGCCTATGGCCCAAACCAGCTCTTGTGGTCACTGGAGCCATTTTATGTGGCTGGAATCAACTCTTGTGGTCACTGGGGTGGTTTCCTATGGCTGAAACTAACTCTCAAGCTCACTTGAGACACTTCCCATGGCTGAAACCAAATTCTCATGGCTGAACCCAACGCTTGTGGTCACTGCAGTCACTTCCCATGGTTGAAAACCAATTCTTGAGGTCACTAGAGGCACTTCAAATGGCCGATACCAATTTATGTGGTCACTGGAGCCACTTCCCATGACTGATAGCAACTCCTGAGGTCACTAGCTGGGGCCCACAACCCTCCCTTCCTCAACACTGGCCCATCATTATGATGCATGGGTCATCAACTAATAACAAGGGATAGAGGCTGGGAGAAGATGAGCCAGGGGCAACAACCACAGACCTGTACACAGTTCAAGCACATGCTTGAAACGATCACCGCCGATCACGGGGTAAAAAGGATATCTGGGCTGTCTTTCTGGTAGTTCATCTTTCAGCTCATCTGGAGAAATCCCCTGCTCAGAGAAAAGAGAGAAAACAGCAGCAATTAGCAGGGCAGGTCCCTGGGTGCAGTAATTGCAGAGTTGGATTGGCCCCGGGGATTTGGTGAAACGTTTGGATAATTTAATCATAGCTCTGCATGTCTCAGCTGCACAAAAACACGCACAGTGTCCTACTGATAGCATGCAGCTGCCACCCGTCGCCAACAGTGATGGAAATATTCCCCGGGCATGGCACAGCACACCCAGGAACCGAGCTAAGTCTTGTAGACCCCATGGGGTGTGTTCCTGATCTTCACCGTTTACAGATACAGACCAGTCTGCTGCCAAACACCCAAAACAGGTTTCATAACAATTTCCCCAATTTCCCTTTGGGATCAATAAAGTATTTTGTATAAGAACGGTCAGTGCCAAACCGTAAACGGTTCCCTATTATGTTATGTTACAGCCTTATTCTAAACTTCATTAAATTCATTATTTTCCTCCAAATTCTACAAACAATCCCCCATAATGATCCAACTAATGGGTGCAGGCAGCTTTTCTATTTGCTCCGTCTTTCTGTACATGATAGCGCAGGAATAATTACTTTACACAATCCCCCATAATGACAACGTGATAGAAGTTTGTTTGAAATCTTTGCAAATTTATTAACAATAAAAAAGGAAACAAATTCCATGTACAGACTCCTCCCATGTACATAAGTATCACAGGCTCCTCCCATGTACATAAGTATCACAGACTCCTCCCATGTACAGAAGCATCACAGACTCCTCCCATGTACAGAAGCATCACAGACTCCTCCCATGTACAGAAGCATCACAGACTCCTCCCATGTACAGAAGCATCACAGACTCCTCCCATGTACAGAAGTATCACAGACTCCTCCCATGTACAGAAGCATCACAGACTCCTCCCATGTACATAAGTATCACAGGCTCCTCCCATGTACATAAGTATCACAGGCTCCTCCCATGTACAGAAGCATCACAGACTCCTCCCATGTACAGAAGCATCACAGACTCCTCCCATGTACAGAAGTATCACAGACTCCTCCCATGTACAGAAGTATAACAGACTCCTCCCATGTACAGAAGTATCACAGACTCCTCCCATGTACAGAAGTATCACAGACTCCTCCCATGTACAGAAGTATCACAGACTCCTCCCATGTACAGAAGTATCACAGACTCCTCCCATGTACAGAAGTATCACAGACTCCTCCCATGTACAGAAGTATCACAGACTCCTCCCATGTACAGAAGTATCACAGACTCCTCCCATGTACATAAGTATCACAAGCTCCTCCCATGTAGTCTGTAATACATAGGAGGAGTCTGGACCTCAGACTGGGGCGAACATTCTTCTTCCAACAGGACAACGACCCTAAGCACACAGCCAAGATAACAAAGGAGTGGCTCCGAGACAACTCTGTGAATGTCCTTGAGTTGTCCAGCCAGAGCCCAGACTTGAACCCGATTGAACATCTCTGGAGAGATCTGAAAATGGCTGTGCACCGACCCTCCCCATCCAACCTGATGGAGCTTGAGAGGTCCTACAAAGAAGAATGGGAGAAACTGCCCAAAAATAGGAGTACAAAGCTTGTAGTATTATATTCAAAAAGACTTGAGGCTATAATTGGTGCCAAAGGAGCTTCACCAAAAGTATTGAGTAAAGGCTGTGATACTTATGTACATGGGAGGAGCCTGGGATACTTATGTACATGGGAGGAGCCTGGGATACTTATGTACATGGGAGGAGCCTGGGATACTTATGTACATGGGAGGAGCCTGGGATACTTATGTACATGGGAGGAGCCTGGGATACTTATGTACATGGGAGGAGCCTGGGATACTTATGTACATGGGAGGAGCCTGGGATACTTATGTACATGGGAGGAGCCTGGGATACTGATGTACATGGGAGGAGCCTGGGATACTGATGTACATGGGAGGAGCCTGTGATACTTCTGTACATGGGAGGAGCCTGTGATACTGATGTACATGGGAGGAGCCTGTGATACTGATGTACATGGGAGGAGCCTGTGATACTGATGTACATGGGAGGAGCCTGTGATACTGATGTACATGGGAGGAGCCTGTGATACTGATGTACATGGGAGGAGCCTGTGATACTGATGTACATGGGAGGAGCCTGTGATACTGATGTACATGAGATTTTTTTGTTTTTTATTTTTAATAAATTTGCAAAGATTTCCAACTTCTTTCACGTTGTTGTTATGGGGGATTGTTTGTAGAATTTTGAGGAAAATAGTGAATTTAATCCATTATGGAAAAAGGCTGTAACATAACAAAATGTGGAAAAAGTGACGCGCTGTGAATACTTTCCGGATATGCTATATATACACACACATACAGTTGTGCGCAAAAGTTTGCCTCCCCTGTCAGAAATGGTTAAATTTTTTGATAATGAAAATCTGACTGATCATGACAAGAAAAACGGTCCTATTTTTTGAATCGTGATGATATGCAGCCATTTATTATCACATAGTTATTTGGCTCCTTTTTAAATATTAAAAGATAACAGAAATCCCCCAAACGGCCCTGATGAAGAGTCGATCTCTCACGTGGATGCACTGAGCAGGCTGGATACTGAGCCACGGGGAGCAAAAAAGAACCAGGGTTGTCCCGATACCACTTTTTTTTAGTACCAATTACTCGCCGATACCGATTACCGATCCTTTTTTTTTATTTTAATGTCATGTGACAGCGGCACTAATATGCAGCACTGATGACACGGGGACTGTGTCAGTAGTTTTTAATAATTTTATATTTATTTACAATTTTTTTTTTTTTTACAATGCTTTCTTTTTTTTGGGGGGGGTTATTGGATGGTGTCAGTGTGTTTTTTAATTTATTTTTTATTATATTTACAATTTAACCTTTTCAATATTCATTCATTTCATTTTTATTTTTTGATTATTTTTTTTTTTTTTTTTAATCATTAGCCCTGTTGGGTGGTGGTTTTTGTGAGTTATCAGGCGTCTTAACAGATTGCTGACATCTCGCTTTTGAGACATGGAAAGGGACTGAGGACACAGATTCCCCAGTCCCTTTCTCTGCAGCCTCAGCATTGAAGATGAATGGAAGGGAGACAGAGGCTCCTCTCCATTCATAAACTGAAGCATCGGAACACATAGTTTACAATGTTCAGTCATGAATGGACAGTCAGTGATCACTGACTCTGCATTGGGAAAAGGAAGGAGCCGGTAAATGACATATTTACCGGCTCCTTCCTCTGCTCTCCACCCTGACAGATCGGGGACAGGAGGGGGACTGGAGAAGGGTATGGGGGGACAGTCAGGGGTGATCAGTGCAGCGTTGAGGGGGGGGGGAGGGGGTTACAATCACCGATCTCCCTGCATAGATTTCAATAAAGCAGCTGAAAGCTGCGGGAGGGAGAGGAGGAGAAACAGCTTTCAGCTGCTTTATTGAAATCTATAAAGGGAGATTGTAACTCCTCCCCAGCGCAGCACCGATCACCCCTGACTGTCGAGGTATCAAATTAAGCATGCCAGAAAGAAGCCTTCACTCCAAATTGCAGTGTGCCACAAACTGTGAGGCGTGTCAAGGTGTTGTCGGCCATATTGTAACCAAGGTGTTGTCGGCCATATTGTAACCGGGCTTTTTTGTGGCGTTGGCGCAGTAAAGGCTTCTTTCTGTCATATTGGGCTCCTTGAGACATCGTCTTTTTCCAGAACAGCCTGTATTTCTCCTGAGGTCCCCTGTGGGGGTCTTTCTATCCTGAACAGTTCTTCTGGCAGTTGTGGCTGCAATCTTTCTTGGTCTACTTGAACTTGGCTTGGCATCCAGAAATCCCCGAATTTTCCAATTCTTAATAAGTGATTGAACAGTACTGACTGTCATGTTCAAGGGCTTTGGATATCTTTTTATATCCTTTTCCCATCTTTGTAAAGTTCCATTACCTTGTTACGCGGGCCTTTTGACAGTTCTTTTCTGCTCCCCATTGCTCAGTATGTAGCCTGCTCAATGCATCCATGTGAGAACTAACAAACTGAAGTTACCTGTGGGGGGTTTTCTGTATATCTCGAACAAGTCTTCTGGCTGCAATCTTTCTTGGTCTACCTGACCTTGGCTTGTTATCAGGAGATCCCGAATTTTCCACGTCTTAAAGCGGTAGAAAAACCTGCTTTGTGATTTTTACCTACAGGCAAGCCTATAATAGGTTTGTGGGTAGGGTTGTCCCAATACCACTTTAAGACCGAGTACAAATACCGATACTTTTTTTCAAGTACTCGCCGATACCGATTACCGATACTTTTTTTAATGTCATGTGACAGTTTGACTAATGGGCACTGATAGGTGGCACTGACTGATGGGCACTGATAGGCAGCACTTATGAGCACTGATAAGTGGCTGGCACTGATGGGTGGGACTTATGGGCACTGATAGATGGCACTTATAGGCCCTGACAGATGGGACCTGATAGATGGGCATTGATAGATGGGTACTGACAGATATATGGCACTGATAGGCGGCACTTATGGGCAATGATAGGCGGCATGAATGGGCACTGATAGGCAGCACTGATTGGCAATTGCATAATAAATGACATGAATGATGAGAGGATATAGCATTGCAAAATCCTTCCTTGCCCCTCATCAGTCATATCATTTAACATCTAGTTAAGTATGCTGCAATGCCCATATTGGTACACCTTGCACTTGGCTGCAGTAAGCCATCAGTGGACATCTTGTTACACCCAGCCTGAACTAAATGGGCTGGGTGTAACAAGATGTCTGCTACTGGCTTACCGCAGCCGAGTGCAGGGTGTACCAAGATGGGCGTCGTGATGTTTACCCTCCGGAGACACGGAACGTCACTTCCTGTACCGAATGTGACGGCTCCAGTCACCGTTGTGGAAGAAATATGCAGCGGCGCCCTGCAACCTTGCCCTGGCCAGCTTACCCTCGTGTTCCACTGCCACCAGACCGATCTCCGCTCCGCCCCCTGTCCGCCCGCCGACTTCCGGTTCCAGGTACCGGATCTGGCATCGGGAGCATTTGGTACTTGCCTAAATGCTCGGTATCGGTCTCGAAATGAATATCTCCTAAAACGTGCTCCGTTTAGGAGAAAATGACCCTGGAAGCAGCTGGTGACGTCACCGGCGCGTCATAACCGAGGGCTCCCGCCCCACCCCCAACAAAACCAAAACATAGGGACTGGTACCGATCGATGACAGGACTGACCTCATGCTCCTCTTCCAGCACCACAAGACGTCGGTCTTTGTCTATTTTCACTGCAAAAGAACCAGAAGACACAAATCAGCAATTCACCCCGGACAGTGCATCACACGGCAACATCAGAGAGATATAAAAGGTCACAAATTAATATATCAAATGTATTATTATTTTTTTTTTTTAAATACAAGATGTAAAGTAGCCGAATGTGACCTGGGATCAGCCTCCTGCAACCCCTGTACAGACTGGAAGACAGAGAAGCAGCTCAAGGAGCCAATCAGGTCATGTGCTGAGAAGAAGCACGCTGATAGGAGGAGAGAGCAGATTGATAGAAAGATGAGTTCATCAATGTACTGCTTCTCCTTCCACTGTTCAGTCACAGTCTGGGGGGGGGGGGGGGGGGGGGAATCCAGCACAACCTGGGCTCAGAGGAAGTGGATTGAATTATGCTGGACACCAGATTGCAGATACTGACTGATCATATAACATGTGGGTGACATAAGGAGGGGGGGGGGGGGGGGGGCTGTGTATGTATATATATGTATATACTGTATAGATTTATCTGCTTGTACTATGATGACCAGGTTGGAGTTCTCTCATTCTGTGAAGATGTCATATAAAAGTCCTCCCAGAATTGGGCCATGCTGCAGCACGATCGATCACCTGCTGCGTCCAACAGACATAGATCTGTCTACCGGCCCAATGTGATTGCTGTGACCAATAACAGATTACATGGCAATTGTACAAAATGAATGGATTCCACTCTTTGTGTTGATCGCTGCGATTGGTCACAGTGATCACATGGTGCAGACCCGGCCAATCACAGCTAATCACAACAATATACACTGAATGGGCTCATTCCTAAGAAATGACTGCTTAGAACAGCGATTATTTCTGTTATAAGCGATCACAGCGTGTAA
The DNA here is from genome assembly GCF_042186555.1 of Aquarana catesbeiana. NCBI lineage: Eukaryota > Metazoa > Chordata > Amphibia > Anura > Ranidae > Aquarana > Aquarana catesbeiana. Next base: position 4,192,836 of record NC_133336.1, read on the forward strand.
AAAAAAAAAAATATATAAATATCCCGACACGCAGGTTTGTATTATCGGAGGTCACTCACTGATAATGGCGGCATTGTTGGTCTCTTTGCGGAAACGAAACTTTTTCAGCTTCTCCACCAGTTGCTCGTCCACCTCACACACAACCAGGGTCTCACTCTGCGGAAGGAGGACAAAATATGAGGAACTCGTACTGCGAAATCTTATATAAAATTATTCATGTAGTTCTTAGAATTTGTGTGGGGACAAGATCGAAAAAGCCCAAGCAGGAGTTGTGGTTTGATTTTACTGCAACCGTGTGGGCGGAGTCAACCATTTGTAACCAATGCTATAAGTCCTGTGGTGTGGGTGGAGCCATGTAAACAATACCACAAGTCCTGTAGTGTAGGCGGAGCCATGTAATGTTTGTAAACAATACTACAAGTCCTGTAGTGTAGGCGGAGCAATGCAATGTTTGTAAACAATACTACAAGTCCTGTACTGTAGGCGGAGCAATGCAAGATTTGTAAACAATTCTACAAGTCCTGTAGTGTGGGCGGAGCAATGCAATGTTTGTAAACAATACTACAAGTCCTGTAGTTTGGGCAGGCTGGTTATCTCTGCTCCCTCACCGCTGTATTTCAGAGACACTTCCTCCAGCCACCTTCATACACACCTGATCCGGGTGGGGAGGGGGAGGGGTGTGCAGGAACCTGAGCAATGCACCTGTGATACACCGACTGTGGTTGCAATGCTCTCCAGGCTTAATTACAAAAATGTAATAAATAGAAGTTTTAGGTTTCATGATTGTGGGTGGATGTACAGTATTACTTATTTACAAAAGGTGGATTATGCCTTTAATGTTGCAGCAGAGAACTAGCATTGCTCACCTGGGCGTGTTCCTAGTTCTCGGACCCCGCTGACAAATCAGTGGCAGAGTTATGGCTGACAGTGACAAATTTCCTCCAGACATCTAAACCTCCATGAGCTCTGATAAGAAAAGAGTCAACTCCTTATGACAAGGAAGATCCCCTTCTGGTAGGATGGTGGAAAACAATGGGGGATGGTAACGGTGGGCTGGTTGTCGTGGACCAGCCCAGGAGGGCTCCATGGATGAGGCTACAACTGTATTTTTTTTTTTTTGGATTAATTGATTGGTTCATTTGTAGCATAGATCCCGCCTCCTGGGTACCTCCTAGGAAAGGGGTTTTGTATAGTTGGGCAACTCCTGAAGCCATCAGACCCCAAATTTAAAGTGACACCAAATAAATCTATTCCAATATGTACTCTGAGCTCAGAAATGTCCTTCCTATTCATCTCAACCACTCCAAGTCTCCCCCCCCCCCCTTTTTTTTTCTGCTGAGATCCAACTTCCTGTTAGAGGGGGCTACATTTGTTTTATGTGGCCCCCTATATGTAGGAATGTACCCCCCCGCCTTGGCCCCCCTATATGTAGAAATGTAGCCCCCCTATAAGTAGGAATGTACCCCCCCCCGCCTTGGCCCCCCTATATGTAGGAATGTACCCCCCCCGCCTTGGCCCCTCTATAAGTAGGAATGTACCCCCCCCGCCTTGGCCCCCCTATAAGTAGGAATGTACCCCCCCCCGCCTTGGCCCCCCTATATGTAGGAATGTAACCCCCCCGCCTTGGCCCCCCTATATGTAGGAATGTAACCCCCCCGCCTTGGCCCCCCTATATGTAGGAATGTACCCCCCCGCCTTGGCCCCCTATATGTAGGAAGGTACCCCCCCGCCTTGGCCCCCCTATATGTAGGAATGTACCCCCCCCGCCTTGGCCCCCCTATATGTAGGAAGGTACCCCCCCGCCTTAGCCCCCCTATATGTAGGAATGTACCCCCCCACCTTGGCCCCCCTATATGTAGGAATGTAACCCCCCCACCTTGGCCCCACTATATGTAGGAATGTAACCCCCCCCGCCTTGGCCCCCCTATATGTAGGAATGTAACCCCCCCGCCTTGGCCCCACTATATGTAGGAATGTACCCCCCCCGCCTTGGCCCCCCTATATGTAGAAATGTAGCCCCCCTATAAGTAGGAATGTACCCCCCCCCGCCTTGGCCCCCCTATATGTAGGAATGTAACCCCCCCGCCTTGGCCCCCCTATATGTAGAAATGTAGCCCCCCTATAAGTAGGAATGTACCCCCCCCCGCCTTGGCCCCCCTATATGTAGGAATGTACCCCCCCCCGCCTTGGCCCCCCTATAAGTAGGAATGTACCCCCCCCCCGCCTTGGCCCCCCTATATGTAGGAATGTAACCCCCCCGCCTTGGCCCCCCTATATGTAGGAATGTACCCCCGCCGCCTTGGCCCCCCTATATGTAGGAAGGTACCCCCCCGCCTTAGCCCCCCTATATGTAGGAATGTACCCCCCCCGCCTTGGCCCCCCTATATGTAGGAAGGTACCCCCCCGCCTTAGCCCCCCTATATGTAGGAATGTACCCCCCCGCCTTGGCCCCCCCTATATGTAGGAATGTAACCCCCCCGCCTTGGCCCCACTATATGTAGGAATGTAACCCCCCCGCCTTGGCCCCCCTATATGTAGGAATGTAACCCCCCCGCCTTGGCCCCCCTATATGTAGGAATGTAACCCCCCCGCCTTGGCCCCACTATATGTAGGAATGTAACCCCCCCGCCTTGGCCCCCCTATATGTAGGAATGTACCCCCCCTGCCTTGGCCCCCCTATATGTAGGAATGTAGCCCCCCCGCCTTGGCCCCACTATATGTAGGAATGTAACCCCCCCGCCTTGGCCCCCCTATATGTAGGAATGTAACCCCCCCGCCTTGGCCCCCCTATATGTAGAAATGTAGCCCCCCTATATGTAGGAATGTACCCCCCCGCCTTGGCCCCCCTATATGTAGAAATGTAGCCCCCCTATAAGTAGGAATGTACCCCCCCCCCGCCTTGGCCCCCCTATATGTAGGAATGTAACCCCCCCGCCTTGGCCCCCCTATATGTAGAAATGTAGCCCCCCTATAAGTAGGAATGTACCCCCCCCGCCTTGGCCCCCCTATATGTAGGAATGTACCCCCCCCGCCTTGGCCCCCCTATAAGTAGGAATGTACCCCCCCGCCTTGGCCCCCCTATATGTAGGAATGTAACCCCCCCGCCTTGGCCCCCCTATATGTAGGAATGTACCCCCCCGCCTTGGCCCCCCTATATGTAGGAAGGTACCCCCCCGCCTTAGCCCCCCTATATGTAGGAATGTACCCCCCCCGCCTTGGCCCCCCTATATGTAGGAAGGTACCCCCCCGCCTTAGCCCCCCTATATGTAGGAATGTACCCCCCCGCCTTGGCCCCCCTATATGTAGGAATGTAACCCCCCCGCCTTGGCCCCACTATATGTAGGAATGTAACCCCCCCGCCTTGGCCCCCCTATATGTAGGAATGTAACCCCCCCGCCTTGGCCCCACTATATGTAGGAATGTAACCCCCCCGCCTTGGCCCCCCTATATGTAGAAATGTAGCCCCCCTATATGTAGGAATGTACCCCCCCCGCCTTGGCCCCCCTATATGTAGAAATGTAGCCCCCCTATAAGTAGGAATGTACCCCCCCCGCCTTGGCCCCCCTATATGTAGGAATGTAACCCCCCCGCCTTGGCCCCCCTATATGTAGAAATGTAGCCCCCCTATAAGTAGGAATGTACCCCCCCCCGCCTTGGCCCCCCTATATGTAGGAATGTACCCCCCCCGCCTTGGCCCCCCTATAAGTAGGAATGTACCCCCCCCCGCCTTGGCCCCCCTATATGTAGGAATGTAACCCCCCCGCCTTGGCCCCCCTATATGTAGGAATGTACCCCCCCGCCTTGGCCCCCCTATATGTAGGAAGGTACCCCCCCGCCTTAGCCCCCCTATATGTAGGAATGTACCCCCCCCCGCCTTGGCCCCCCTATATGTAGGAAGGTACCCCCCCGCCTTAGCCCCCCTATATGTAGGAATGTACCCCCCCGCCTTGGCCCCCCTATATGTAGGAATGTAACCCCCCCGCCTTGGCCCCACTATATGTAGGAATGTAACCCCCCCGCCTTGGCCCCCCTATATGTAGGAATGTAACCCCCCCGCCTTGGCCCCACTATATGTAGGAATGTAACCCCCCCGCCTTGGCCCCCCTATATGTAGGAATGTACCCCCCCGCCTTGGCCCCACTATATGTAGGAATGTAACCCCCCCGCCTTGGCCCCCCTATATGTAGGAATGTACCCCCCCTGCCTTGGCCCCCCTATATGTAGGAATGTAGCCCCCCCGCCTTGGCCCCCCTATATGTAGGAATGTAACCCCCCCCGCCTTGGCCCCCCTATATGTAGGAATGTACCCCCCCGCCTTGGCCCCCCTATATGTAGGAATGTAACCCCCCCCGCCTTGGCCCCCCTATATGTAGGAATGTACCCCCCCGCCTTGGCCCCCCTATATGTAGGAATGTAACCCCCCCCGCCTTGGCCCCCCCTATATGTAGGAATGTACCCCCCCCGCCTTGGCCCCACTATATGTAGGAATGTACCCCCCCGCCTTGGCCCCCCTATATGTAGGAATGTACCCCCCCCCGCCTTGGCCCCACTATATGTAGGAATGTAACCCCCCCCGCCTTGGCCCCACTATATGTAGGAATGTAACCCCCCCCGCCTTGGCCCCCCTATATGTAGGAATGTAAACCCCCCACCTTGGCCCCCCTATATGTAGGAATGTAACCCCCCCCGCCTTGGCCCCCCTATATGTAGGAATGTAGCCCCCCCCAGGTTCTGTTTCCCATTGTGCATAGAGGAGGGTACATGACAGCAAACAGTGTGCATTTCACATTCCAATATAACATAAAAATAATAAATAATAATAAATAATAATAGAAGTATTTCCTATGAGACCCCCCAATTTCATCCCCTGTGCACCTCCCCGATACCAGCTTCACTTTACAATTGGGGGCCGGACATCTGTGACATTCTAAGCCCTCCCATGTGCCATTCCCCGTCCAATCACTGAGCCCTGATCAGGCACAGAGGCCTCCTCTTTGGACAGGGACTGAAAGCGGACCTTTCAACACACCCTATAATGCTGGGGAGGGGGAGGAGCCAATAAAGAAGGATACTGAAGTTCTGCTTTAAAGTCTGATCCCATGCGGGCCCTATGTGATCCCTATGCGGGCCCTATGTGATCCCTATGCGGGCCCTATGTGATCCCTATGCGGGCCCTATGTGATCCCTATGCGATCCCTATGCGGGCCCTATGCAGTTCCTATGTGATCCCTATGCGGTTCCTATGTGATCCCTATGCGGGCCCTATGTGATCCCTATGCGATCCCTATGCAGTTCCTATGTGATCCCTATGCAGTTCCTATGTGATCCCTATGCGGTTCCTATGTGATCCCTATGCGATCCCTATGCAGTTCCTATGTGATCCCTATGCGGGCCCTATGTGATCCCTATGCGGGCCCTATGTGATCCCTATGCGGGCCCTATGTGATCCCTATGCGGGCCCTATGTGATCCCTATGCGGGCCCTATGTGATCCCTATGCGGGCCCTATGCGGGCCCTATGTGATCCCTATGCGGGCCCTATGTGATCCCTATGCGGGCCCTATGCAGAGTCGTCACTGGAATGAAGCACTGGGAAGACTTCCCTGGCTAAAAAGAAAAACATTTCCAGATGATCCAAACCGCAAAATAAAAGAAAGATGAACACAACAAAGTAACTAATATGGAAACAAAGTGGTTTCCTCCGATCTTCTTCTATCAACATAAATCTTCCTGAACATCGTGTATTGTGAGACCAGACAGGAGGGGGGAGGGGTCAGCTGAGAGGTCACATGGGGTGCCATTTATACTGGTGACAGGAAGTGATGTGAAACCCAAAATGTTACAGTTATTATAAAAACAGGAATAGAGGGGAGATCTTCCAATGGGGGACACCTCATCCTGTACTATGTCTGCAGTCTCTGATCGTCTCCTGTACTATGTCTGCAGTCTCTGATCATCTCCTGTACTATGTCTGCAGTCTCTGATCATCTCCTGTACTATGTCTGCAGTCTCTGATCATCTCCTGTACTATGTCTGCAGTCTCTGATCATCTCCTGTACTATGTCTGCAGTCTCTGATCATCTCCTGTACTATGTCTGCAGTCTCTGATCATCTCCTGTACTATGTCTGCAGTCTCTGATCATCTCCTGTACTATGTCTGCAGTCTCTGATCATCTCCTGTACTATGTCTGCAGTCTCTGATCATCTCCTGTATTATGTCTGCAGTCTCTGATCATCTCCTGTACTATGTCTGCAGTCTCTGATCATCTCCTGTACTATGTCTGCAGTCTCTGATCATCTCCTGTACTATGTCTGCAGTCTCTGATCATCTCCTGTACTATGTCTGCAGTCTCTGATCATCTCCTGTATCATGTCTGCAGTCTCTGATCATCTCTTGTACTATGTCTGCAGTCTCTGATCATCTCCTGTATTATGTCTGCAGTCTCTGACCATCTCCTGTATCATGTATGCAGTCTCTGATCATCTCCTGTATTATGTCTGCAGTCTCTGACCATCTCTTGTACTATGTCTGCAGTCTCTGATCATCTCCTGTATTATGTCTGCAGTCTCTGACCATCTCCTGTATCATGTATGCAGTCTCTGATCATCTCCTGTATTATGTCTGCAGTCTCTGACCATCTCCTGCACTATGTCTGCAGTCTCTGACCATCTCCTGTACTATGTCTGCAGTCTCTGATCATCTCCTGTACTATGTCTGCAGTCTCTGATCATCTCCTGTACTATGTCTGCAGTCTCTGATCATCTCCTGTATTATGTCTGCAGTCTCTGATCATCTCCTGTATTATGTCTACAGTCTCTGATCATCTCCTGTACTATGTCTGCAGTCTCTGATCATCTCCTGTACTATGTCTGCAGTCTCTGATCATCTCCTGTACTATGTCTGCAGTCTCTGACCATCTCCTGTACTATGTCTGCAGTCTCTGATCATCTCCTGTATTATATCTGCAGTCTCTGATCATCTCCTGTACTACGTCTGCAGTCTCTCTTGGCTCCTCCCACCAGCCATGACCTGCCTGTGTTGCATAGAGAAGCACAGAGGCCCAGTGATGACATCACAGTGTATAATATAAATGGGAGGGTTGTACTGATGATGGGGGAGGGGTAGACATTGATCTGGATGGAGAGGAGTGGCGGTGCTGCCCCCTGCAGGCCGGGATGGGGTTTTACACCCGGTGGATGGAGGAGAATCTCCCCGGTGGGGGCGGGGATGATATCAGGGAAGTTTTCAGCCCTCAGGGGGGCGGAGACACCTCTCCGGTCACCCCTCCCCCCACACTCACCATCTCCGCTGACGATTCTCCGGTCTGGCCGCCGCCTGACTGCTCAGCCAACACCCGGTGAGGAAGGAGGGAGAGGGGGCGTCATGTGACTCCCACCCCAGCCAATCAGAGAGCCGAGCCCGCAGCAGTGGGCGGAGCCGCGCCTCTATCATTGCAAGAAGGCGGGGCTTTCTTCTTTAGCATCGCTGACGCCATCTTTGAAAAGGGCGACTCCCGACTCTGCCGCGGCTGTAAACTGTAAACATTGATTTCCTGTCACGTGTCTTCTAAAAAAATAAACGAAACATTTTATTTGGAGTTTATCGCAATTCATTCCAGTCGGTCCCGGTTCTGTTTCCAGGAACAAAAATGGCGGCGCAGTGCTCAGTGACACTTAGTCATGTGATAGGTCACAGGACTGCTGAGCTGACCAATCAGCGCCGCCATGGAGGTGACAGCTCCGGGAGGGAGATCCGGTGAGTGGGGGGAGGGGAGCGGCGATGCCGGCCACGGTCCTCAGTACATTGTACGGATATTCCCCCCATTTCTACATCGCGGTGGTCTTCATCTGCTTCCTCGTCACCTGCGGCCTGGTGCTGGGCTGGTGAGTGTCCGCCTGGTGTCATCTGAGACCTGAGAGCATCCTTCTCTGACAATTCTATACAGTGTATATGGAGTCTGACAACCACCCCATACCATATATAGAGGGCGAGTGAGCGACAACCGTCCCATACAGTATATACAGGGCGAGCGACAACCGTCCCATACCGTATATAGAGGGCGAGTGAGCGACAACCACCCCATACCGTATATAGAGGGCGAGTGAGCGACAACCACCCCATACCGTATATAGAGGGCGAGTGAGCGACAACCACCCCATACCGTATATAGAGGGCGAGTGAGCGACAACCGTCCCATACTGTATATAGAGGGCGAGTGAGCGACAACCACCCCATACCGTATATAGAGGGCGAGTGAGCGACAACCGTCCCATACTGTATATAGAGGGCGAGTGAGCGACAACCACCCCATACCGTATATAGAGGGCGAGTGAGCGACAACCGTCCCATACTGTATATAGAGGGCGAGTGAGCGACAACCACCCCATACCGTATATAGAGGGCGAGTGAGTGACAACCACCCCATACCCTATATAGAGGGCGAGTGAGCGACAACCACCCCATACCTAGCGAACGACAACCGCCCCATACTGTATACAGAGGGCGAGTGAGCGACAACCACCCCATACCGTATATAGAGGGCGAGTGAGCGACAACCACCCCATACCGTATATAGAGGGCGAGTGAGCGACAACCGTCCCATACTGTATATAGAGGGCGAGTGAGCGACAACCACCCCATACCGTATATAGAGGGCGAGTGAGCGACAACCGTCCCATACTGTATATAGAGGGCGAGTGAGCGACAACCACCCCATACCGTATATAGAGGGCGAGTGAGTGACAACCACCCCATACCCTATATAGAGGGCGAGTGAGCGACAACCACCCCATACCTAGCGAACGACAACCGCCCCATACTGTATACAGAGGGCGAGTGAGCGACAACCACCCCATACCGTATATAGAGGGCGAGTGAGCGACAACCACCCCATACCGTATATAGAGGGCGAGTGAGCGACAACCGTCCCATACTGTATATAGAGGGCGAGTGAGCGACAACCACCCCATACCGTATATAGAGGGCGAGTGAGTGACAACCACCCCATACCCTATATAGAGGGCGAGTGAGCGACAACCACCCCATACCTAGCGAACGACAACCGCCCCATACTGTATACAGAGGGCGAGCTACAACCATCCCATTCATCCCACCCGGAGGACTTACTTCCATTCTTCCTTTCCTTCCCTTTCTTCAATCCTACATTCCTTCTCCATTCCTTCCTTCCCTTATTCCTTCCATTCTTCCTGCTCTTCTTTCCCTTATTTCTTCCTTCCTTCTCTACATTCCTTCCCTTTTTCCTGCTCTCTTTCCTTCCTTCCCTTATTCTTTTGTTCCCCTTACTCCTTCGTTCCTTTCTTTCTGCTCTGCATCCGTCTTTCCCTCCTTCCTTCCCTTATTCCTTACTTCTTTCCTTACATTCCTTCTTTGTTTCTCCCTTCCTTCCCTACTTCTTTCCCCTCCTTCCTTTCCTACCTGCTCTTCTTTCCTTCCTTCTTCCTTTTCTTCTTGCTCTTCGTCCTTCCTTCCCTTATTCCTTCCCTTATTCCTGCTCCTTTCCTTTCCCTTCCTTTTTTCCTTCCTTTCCTATATTACTTCCTAACCTTCTTCCTTCCCTACATTCCTTCCTTTGTTTTACATTCTCCTCACCCTTCACATCTTTTTCCTTTCCTGTTGTGTTGGGTTTTTTTTTTTGTTAATTTCCTTTTCATTCCCTTTCCTTTTGTTCTTTTTCTTTTCCTTCTTTTCTTTTTGATTTTTTTTTCTTTTTATTTCCTTTCCATTTTTCCTATTCCTTTTACTTTCCTTTTTTTCTCTTGCCTTTTTTCTTTTCCTTTCTTTGTTCATTTCATACATAGTATTACATAGAAGGTGAGATTGAAAAAAGACACAAGTCCATCAAGTCCAACCTATGTGTGTGATTATGTGTCAGTATTACATTACATATCCCTGTATGTTACGGTCATTCAGGTGATTATCTAATAGTTTCTTGAGGCTATCAATGCTCCCCGCTGAGACCACCGCCTGTGGAAGGGAATTCCACATCCTTACCGCTCTTACAGTAAAGAACCCTCTACGTAGTTTAAGGTTAAACCTCTTTTCTTCTAATTGTAATGAGTGGCCACGTGTCTTGTTAAACTCCCTTCTGCGAAAAAGTTTTATTTTTATTGTAGGGTCACCAGTCCGGTATTTGTATATTGTGGGGTCACCAGTCCGGTATTTGTATATTGAAATCATATTTCCTTTTTCTTTAGTTTTTCCTTTCTTTTTAATTTCCTTTTCCTTTCTTCTTTGTATTTCTTTTCTTTTTTTCTTTTCCTTTTTTTTTTTTTTTTTTCTTATTTCCTTTTCCTTTCCTCTTCTTTCCTCCCTCTCTACTAAACAGACTTCTCAGATGATATTTACAGTTGTGGGTGGAAGTATTGGGCCCTCTGTTGGGTCTTTTCTTGTTGTCTGTGTCCCCACTGAGGACATTCACCCTCCATGTGTCCCGGTGACCCCAGTGAATACAATCGCAGTTTCTTCCAGCAAATATTAGGAAACCCGACACCTCTGTCCAATGTGTGTGGAGCTGATCTGTTCTCCTGTTTTGGATGGAGCAGAGAAGGGTTAGAACAGCCCCCCCCCCTCCCCAAACCACAGCCCCTGGGGGGCCAATCACTGTCTGCTGGTTGCTGTAGCCCTACCCGGGCCCTGCAGTGAGAAGGTTCTGTGTGCTCGGATTGCTCATTGGTTATTGGGGGAGGGGCTATGTACCACGGACACGTGACACCGGGACATGGAACGTCCAGCACCCGGCAATGTTACCGACACCACTGGGGGCGGAGTCTTCTCCTTCATCCGGGGATTTCCCTCACATTGGAGAGATCTCACCTCACTTCTTTTTGTGCCCCCAGGACAGGAAGTGAGCGCAAATCCCTCCAACGGGACTCCAGAAAACTGACAAAGGAATTCAGTTTTTTCCGACTTATCTAAAGCTAAAAATAGATCTTTTGGTTTTAGATACACAGAGGAAAGAATCGCGGTGAGAATGTCCTCAGCCTTCGCTCAGCTGTCACTCATCATCCTGTACTTTACCTCATTATGTTTATCAGCTCCATCTAGTGGCTGTAATGCAGAAATACCACAAACAGGAAAGTACAGCATTATAGCCACTAGATGGCGCTGGCGATCACAGGAAATATATTAGTAAACAATACAAGGGATTGTAGGTGACAGTGGAGCCAACGTTTTTATAAATAGACCTCTTTAACTCTGATCACATAACGTTATATTAAAAAATAAACTTTATAAAGACTTTTTCCTTAATTTTCAGCAACATTTTCCTGAAAGTCTGAGTGTTCTTTACTTGTTACTCCGCCCAGGTTCGGTGTGGACGTTCCCGTCATCCTGAGGAATTCCGATGACTCCGCCTCCAATACTTTCCTCTCCAGGAAGCGGATGGTACAAGTGAAGAACCCCTTTGGCCTGGAGATTGTGAACCCCGATACCGCCAACATAACAAGTGAGTGAATAATGCTGGACTCCAATTATTCCAGCTCCGTGCCCTCCATCGTCCTCTGCTCGGTGCCCTCCATCGTCCTCTGCTCGGTGCCCTCCACCGTCCTCTGCTCGGTGCCCTCCACCGTCCTCTGCTCGGTGCCCTCCAGCGTCTTCTGCTCGGTGCCCTCCACTGTCCTCTGCTCGGTGCCCTCCACTGTCCTCTGCTCGGTGCCCTCCACCGTCCTCTGCTCGGTGCCCTCCATCGTCCTCTGCTCGGTGCCCTCCACCGTCCTCTGCTCGGTGCCCTCCAGCGTCTTCTGCTCGGTGCCCTCCAGCGTCCCCATTGCTCTGTGTCCTCCACCCCTCTCTTCCAATCTCTTCACTTTCCTCCACTTGGTGCCCTCCACCGTCCTCTGCTCGATGCCCTCCACCGTCCTCTGCTCGGTGCCCTCCACCGTCCTCTGCTCGATGCCCTCCGACCGACCCCTGCTCTGTGCCCTCCACCGACCCCCTGCTCTGTGCCCTCCACCGACCCCCTGCTCTGTGCCCTCCACCGACCCCCTGCTCTGTGCCCTCCACCGACCCCCTGCTCTGTGCCCTCCACCGACCCCCTGCTCTGTGCCCTCCACCGACCCCCTGCTCTGTGCCCTCCACCGACCCCCTGCTCTGTGCCCTTCACCGACCCCCCCCCCCCCCCCCCCCTCTGTACCCTTCACCGCCCCCCCCCCCCAATCTGCGCCCGCCAAGACCCCTGCTCTGCACCCTCCACCGACCCCTTGCTCCACCCCTCTCTTCCAATCTCTTCATCTCTCCAATGTCCTCCACTCAGTGTCCTCCACCGCTCTTTACAAAATCCCTCCATTGGCCTCCACCCTTCTCTGCCAATCCCTCCATTGGCCTCCACCCCTCTCTGCCAATCCCTCCATTGGCCTCCACCCTTCTCTGCCAATCCCTCCATTGGCCTCCGCTCCTCACTGCCAATCCCTCCATTGGCCTCCACCCCTCACTGCCAATCCCTCCATTGGCCTCCACCCCTCTCTGCCAATCCCTCCATTGGCCTCCACCCCTCTCTGCCAATCCCTCCATTGGCCTCCACCCCTCTCTGCCAATCCCTCCATTGGCCTCCACCCCTCTCTGCCAATCCCTCCATTGGCCTCCACCCCTCTCTGCCAATCCCTCCATTGGCCTCCACCCCTCTCTGCCAATCCCTCCATTGGCCTCCACCCTTCTCTGCCAATCCCTCCATTGGCCTCCGCCCCTCACTGCCAATCCCTCCATTGGCCTCCACCCTTCTCTGCCAATCCCTCCATTGGCCTCCGCTCCTCACTGCCAATCCCTCCATTGGCCTCCACCCCTCACTGCCAATCCCTCCATTGGCCTCCACCCCTCTCTGCCAATCCCTCCATTGGCCTCCACCCCTCTCTGCCAATCCCTCCATTGGCCTCCACCCCTCTCTGCCAATCCCTCCATTGGCCTCCAATCAATGTCCTCCACCCATCTCTGCCATTCCCTGCAGAAGTGTATCCTGATTAGCAATCCTGGGGGAGGAGCGGTTACTCATCACACACTCATAGCCAGCTGGAAACCGGAAATAACTTCCATAATTACCAGCATTATTCCACCCACTTCCTCTGAGCCTAGGTCATCCTGGACCCACCCCCAGCCTGTGATTGAACAGTGAAAGGAGAAGCAGCACAGTGAAAAGCTCATCTCTCTATCACTCCGCTCTCTTCTCCTATCAGCCTGCTTCTTGTCAGCACATGACCTGATTGACTTCTTGTGCTGCTTCTTCCTGTAACACTTGAGCCCTGCTGTATAGGAGGCTAATACCAAGTCACATTCAGGTACTCACTCTGCTTGCATTGCCTGCTGATAAAGTTTTGTTTGTTTTGTCTGCAGCGGGAATAACATTGCGGCCTCATTGCCTGGAGGAGAGCACCCTGACCTGTTACTGGGGCTGCAGCGTACAGAAGGTGCAGGAGGTCCTACAGAGACATGCCTACCGCTTCCTGATAATGACCCCCGGAGCGCTGGAGGAGACGCTGAACAACCAATACCAGCACAGGGAGCAGCATGCGTATCCTTCCTCTGTGCCCCGGGTCCCCGCACTCCTCACATTACCCAAAACGGCCCCGGGTCCCCGCACTTCTTACAGTACCCGAAACGGCCCCGGGTCCCCGCACTTCTCACATTACCCCAAACGGCCCCAGCTCCCCGCACTTCTCACATTACCCCAAACGGCCCCGGGTCCCCGTACTCCTCACATTACCCAAAACGGCCCCGGGTCCCCGCACTCCTCACATTACCCCAAACGGCCCCGGGTCCCCGCACTTCTCACATTACCTGAAACGGCCCCGGGTCCCCGCACTTCTCACATTACCTGAAACGGCCCTGGGTCCCCATACTCCTCACATTACCCCAAACGGCCCCGGGTCCCCGCACTCCTTACAGTACCAGTACCCGAAACGGCCCTGGGTCTCCGCACTCCTCACATTACCCGAAACGGCCCCGGCTCCCCGCACTCCTCACATTACCCCAAACGGCCCCAGCTCCCCGTACTCCTCACATTACCCAAAACGGCCCCGGCTCCCCGCACTCCTCACGTTACCCGAAACGGCCCTGGGTCCCCGCACTCCTCACGTTACCCGAAACGGCCCTGGGTCCCCGCACTCCTCACGTTACCCGAAACGGCCCTGGGTCCCCGCACTCCTCACGTTACCCGAAACGGCCCTGGGTCCCCGCACTCCTCACGTTACCCGAAACGGCCCTGGGTCCCCGCACTCCTCACATTACCCCAAACGGCCCCAGCTCCCCGCACTTCTCACGTTACCCGAAACGGCCCTGGGTCCCCGCACTCCTCACGTTACCTGAAACGGCCCTGGGTCCCCGCACTCCTCACATTACCCCAAACGGCCCCAGCTCCCCGCACTCCTCACGTTACCCGAAACGGCCCTGGGTCCCCGCACTCCTCACGTTACCTGAAACGGCCCTGGGTCCCCGCACTCCTCACATTACCCCAAACGGCCCCAGCTCCCCGCACTCCTCACGTTACCCGAAACGGCCCCGGCTCCCCGCACTCCTCACATTACCCAAAACGGCCCCAGCTCCCCGCACTCCTCACATTACCCCAAACGGCCCCAGCTCCCCGCACTCCTCACATTACCCCAAACGGCCCCAGCTCCCCGTACTCCTCACATTACCCCAAACGGCCCCGGCTCCCCGTACTCCTCACATTACCCAAAACGGCCCCGGCTCCCCGCACTCCTCACATTACCCCAAACGGCCCCAGCTCCCCGCACTCCTCACGTTACCCGAAACGGCCCTGGGTCCCCGCACTCCTCACGTTACCCGAAACGGCCCTGGGTCCCCGCACTCCTCACATTACCCCAAACGGCCCTGGGTCCCCGCACTCCTCACATTACCCGAAATGGCCCCAGCTCCCCGCACTCCTCACGTTACCCGAAACGGCCCCAGCTCCCCGCACTCCTCACGTTACCCGAAACGGCCCCGGCTCCCCGCACTCCTCACATTACCCAAAACGGCCCTGGGTCCCCGCACTCCTCACATTACCCCAAACGGCCCCGGGTCCCCGCACTCCTCACATTACCCGAAACGTTTTCTTGTGGTAAATGGTTAGAATCGTGCTCAGACCCCCCCCCCAATCCCCCCATCTAAAGAGGTTCCTTCACTTTGAGGTGCTTTCCACAAGTAAAACACCTGTACTGTGCCACTAATTCCACCATCTTACCACCGGGGGGCAGTATATACTTAGTAATTGGATGCTAGCCTATAAAACAGAGTTTAGTTTCATGGTGAAGACAGATTTTACAACACAGAGTACATATATAGAGCTAGTGGGGCCACTTCCTAGGTATAGGGGGTCTCTCATGTGACCCCCAACATCACCAAAGAGCCATACATAATAGTGACATAGTACAGGAGATGATCAGAGACTGCAGACATAATACAGGAGATGATCAGAGACCGCAGACACAGTACAGGAGATGATCAGAGACTGCAGACATAGTACAGGAGATGATCAGAGACTGCAGACATAGTACAGGAGACGATCAGAGACTGCAGACATAGTACAGGAGACGATCAGAGACTGCAGACATAGTACAGGAGACGATCAGAGACTGCAGACATAGTACAGGAGACGATCAGAGACTGCAGACATAGTACAGGAGACGATCAGAGACTGCAGACATAGTACAGGAGACGATCAGAGACTGCAGACATAGTACAGGAGACGATCAGAGACTGCAGACATAGTACAGGAGACGATCAGAGACTGCAGACATAGTACAGGAGACGATCAGAGACTGCAGACATAGTACAGGAGATGATCAGAGACTGCAGACATAGTACAGGAGATGATCAGAGACTGCAGACATAGTACAGGAGATGATCAGAGACTGCAGACATAGTACAGGAGATGATCAGAGACTGCAGACATAGTACAGGAGATGATCAGAGACTGCAGACCATGGTCCTCGTCCTAGCATACTTACCAATGTTATGGTCCCAGTTGCCAGGACACTTTTAATCATTTACCGCTTTCCAGGTGGACTCGCCCACTTTATGGGTTGTCCCACCCAGACCTCGCCTTCTAAATATGGGGGGACAGCCTATCATACCCACTTTGCCGGTTGGTTCATCCGATTCCTGCAGTTAATGCCTTTCTGAGTTGGTACACACAGTGAGCTCATATCTCTGTTACTCTGCTCTCCCCTCCTATCAGCTTGTTCCTTGTTGGCACATGAATCGATTGGCTCCTTGTGCTGCTTCTGCCTCTCTGTCTGAGCTCTGCTGTACAGGGATGCAAAAGTTGATACCGGGTGCCATTCAGGTTCTTGGCGTCTTTGTCTTTTCACCTGTTGTGGTTCTTCTGTCTCCCAAGGAATACCTGGGTGCAGATGGAGCCCCTCAGGATCTGCTGTATGATCCCCTCCCCCACATTCTCTCCCCAGTGTCGTGCTTTCCTTAGCTCGTCTATTTAGCGTCCAGAAAGAAAGCAAAGAAGAAATTCTGGTCCGGCTGCCAGAGGACAGCGAGATTGAAGATTTTGGCGCCGTTCCCCGCACTCGTTATCCACTTATAGCTCTGCTGACATTGTCTCATGCGGATGACCGGGAGTTATATCCCATTGTACGTCTGAGTGTCACGCACTTCATTCTGTGTATGAGAGGACAGTATGGCCGCCATTATTCACCCTTTTCACTGCCAGGGCCTTTTTTTTTTTTTTTTTTGCAAGACCGCCGATATGAGGGTACCACCGAGCCTCCTGTAGGGGGGCCTGGGCAGCAGGGGATCGGTGCAGCAGGATGGGAGGACAAATAGAGAACAATGTACCGTGTCTGTGTCTCTCCCTCCAGCAGCTGAAAGCCGGCAGCAAGGAGAGGGGGAGAAACAGACATGGTACATTGTTCTCTAATTGTCCCCCCGTCCTGCTGCACCATCAGAGAACAATGTACCGTGTCTGTTTCCCCCCCCTCTAGCAGCTAAAAGCCGGTTTCTCCCCCCTCTCCCTGCTGTCGGCTTTCAGCTGCTGGAGGGAGAGACACAGACATAGTTCATCGTTCTCTAATTGTCCTCCCGTCCTG